>NW_027115878.1:600048-605518 GCF_000696795.3 Halyomorpha halys
ATATAATGCGATTTTATAAATCTGTAAATCAATAAATTAAAGTTATGTATTAAAATAATTTTTAATTATTTTATTTTATTAAATTTTATGACTGCTAAGGACGTTTTCGAGATCTGCGCTTCTCGAAATTTGAAATTTCTTAAACCTCATTGATTCCTAGTGTTTTTATTGTTATTCTATTTCATTTTCTCATCTTCATTTTTTCTATTGAATGAAAAATGAGAGAAAATTTTATGTTTTTTTTGTTGAATACAATGAACTTTCGGGAGTTCTACCGAACGTTTTAACATTTACTTTATAGTCTAGGTTAAAATAGAATTATCACCTATCAGAAATTAACTATAAATTTTTTTTATAAAACAATTAAATTTTTCATAAATATAATCGGCCGTCAATTTTTTTTAGAAACGGCTTTTAATTGACTGACAAATTCTTATTTTTCAATTTAATTAAGTTTTATTATTCATATTGAAACCAATGAGTATCCTTATTTTGGTCCTGACTCAAGAACTAGTGGGTCAAGGCACCGTAATTTTGATTATTTATTGACTGAAAGGAGGGGGGGGGGAGATATACAAGAGAACGAAGAGCTCTTGTTATAATTACTTTTTCATAATGGCGTTGCAAAAGATGGATCTTTCCAGCCAGGGCTTCTCCTTGCTAGATGCGACTTAATTGGTTTTTGATAGTAGTTCTGAGAAATTTTATGGATCTTTTAATTATTTTTATTAATTTAATATATAAAAACTACCTTTTACATATATGAGTCACTAGCTGACCCGTGAATGCTTTGCTATTGCAATATTTGAGGGTATGTATAAGGATTCAATGAACAAAATTGATATTTTTTTAAATAATGCTCCGATTTAGGTGATTTTTTATTTAAGGCAATTTTATTATCTATCGTATTCTCATAAATATATTACATGAAATAGGAATATTTTTTGAATGATAACCCTCACTGCGCTTCAATTTTAGAACTATGTTAAAACAATTCGGAACGACTGACCTCTGAAACTGTGGTAAAAGATTTTTTAGGAGTAAAACAAAGTTGATATTCATTTTCAGCACCTGAAGAAAGCCTATAATACGAATTTTCAGAAAAATTGGAAAATAAATTTTTTTGGTCCGAAATTTAAACTTATTTAATGTTTTTTTTAAAAAATATTTATTTATTGCTATTTACAACTGTACATTATAATACATTTAGTAAATCTGATCTAAGTTAAATTGGAGTGTTACAGGAGTGTAGAGAAACTACCCATTGGTAGCATTCTAATGACATTTTACATTAGCTGGTCTCGTGACCATCTTCTTTTCAGGCGCCTCGTAGGATCGTCAGGAATGGAAGAGGATGCAAGATTAGAAACTAGGGGGTTTGAGTGGTTAGAGAGTTTATAATGGAAGGAGTGATATTTGGTTCGGGCTAGATCGGTTACATACGGGAACATTAATGTTTTTATGGGTGCTTTTATTTGTGACAAAATAAGGGTCATTGAGGATTTTACGAAGGATTTTGGATTGTAAGGATTAAATATGAGATGAATTCGAAGGTTTAATGGAGCCCCAAAGCTTAACTCCATATGTCCAGATTGGCCTTATTACAGTCATGTAGATCAGTCTTTCGTAATGTGATGGAAATTTAGACCGTTTGTCTAGTAATTGCTGTAATAGTCAAAATCGACGTACAGCTTCCTGTCTTTTCAGTCTAGTGTGATTATTTAATTTAAATAATTTTAAACCGAAATTTAAATTTATAAAAAAAAAAAAAATTAGAAAAACTTCAAAACTACTCAGCCAATCTACACCAAATTTGGAAGTGGTTTAGGGCCCTATAAACTGCACCATAAGGCACAAACCTGGTCTAATTAAACAAATTAGAACCGGAGATATAAAATAAAATAGTGTGAATTATTTTTCCCTATTTGAAAACCGTATTTCGGGGGCCCTATAAAATCTAAGTTTTGTTGACGTAGACTTAAAGAGCAGAAATTCAGCTTTCCAACGGTTTTATTAATTTGGATAGATTATTCGAATAATAGTCACTGGAAGAAAAAAATAGATGAATCTGTGTTAGTACTATATAGGTATATATTATACTATATTGAAACAACTAAGACCGATTGACATATGAAAATGTAAAAGACTTTTTATGAGTGAAAATTAGTATCTTTAAGCCTTCCCATGGCGACAGAGAACATTTTGAAAACAGCAAGTTAATCGGTCCATTGATTCAAAGATTATTTTGGACAAAGATTAGACCATTTACTTTTAAATATACAGATATTATTTTTGGAATGTAATTGTTCTAAACAGATAAATTATGACAGTAAAATGAAGTGTACAAAAATTAAATTCACCAAAGCTTCCTAAGGCCGGGCCTTGTTTGTAGCTATTGTAAACAAATAGCGGGATCTTGGAAAGCAAAATTAAATCGCTTATTGCCAAGTTGAGTACGAGAAGGTTCGATGGTGTTCTCAGCGACCTGCATCTGAAACAGAAATTGCAACAATTAGGTTAAAAAATACTCTCAACTTAAAAAATATTCATAGAAATGCGATCAAGGGCGAACCCAGGATCAAAACTAGGTTGTGTCATTTCAGCACGGAAAAGGAGAATGAACCAAAATTTTAAGAACATTATATATAATTATAGCACTGCTTTATTAGTTATTACTATTAGTATTTGTAATGTCTATTGAAAAAATAAAATTTTAAATTATTATTTTATCTCAGTTATAATGGAGTGATACAGGCTTGTTAACTACCCATTAGTAGCACTCTTATGACGTTTTTACATTAGCAGGTCTCGTGACTATCTTCTTTTCAGGCACTTCGGAGGATCGTCAGGAATGGAAGAAGATGCAAGGTCAGAAACTAGTGGTTTTGGTGGTTTGGGAGTTTATAATGGAAGGAATGATATCTGGTTTGGGCTAGATCGGTTACATACATACATATTAAGGTCTTTATGTATGATTTTATTTGTGACAAAGTAAGGAGCATTGAGGATTTTACAAAGGATTTTGGATTGTAATGATTGGATACGAGAGGAATTCGAAGGTTTAGTGGAGCGGCTATCAACTCTGTACGTCAAGATTGTCCTTATTACAGTCATGTAGATCAATCTTTTGTAATGAATTCTTATTTAATTATAATTATTAAATAATGTTTTGTTTAATTATACTAATCATTCGTGTAATTATCATCATCATAATCTGTGGCGCTACAACTCTTGTAGAGTCAAGGCCTCCCGCAACTTCGTTTGCCAGTCCTCTCAAATGAGGAGGCAGCCCCTCCACCTGACTCGTGGGCAGAGTTTGGGCTGATAACCTCCTCCCCTTAAAACCTAGTATTAAGAAACCAGCAACAAGGAAAGCCAGACGGAGTATTCATGAAATTATAGTTTACATTATCATTCCTATTATTAGTAGAAAAGATATGATTGGCTTGTGATAGCTAAAATAAGAAATTAGAACATTTGATTGAATGTTCTCAATATGTCTTGCGAATACTGCTTCAATTGTTGTATCACCTATTCTAGTACTTTCTAATGGTGAGTTAATCGTTCTTAGAAGTAATTTATCTTGTAGAAAATCTAGTAGTTGTTTTGATTAAGTTTATTTTATAAATAAAAGTTCTTTTAACTAAATTTACTTAAACAATATGAAAGTGTTTAGGACTGGAGCATGGCTATACAAACAAAATGGTTACCCCTTCGTGTTTATCTTAACAACAATAAAAGTTCAAACACATTACTATAATTATTTTCTCTAACTATATAGTTTTTAACGCTATTTTTTCCACTTTTTCAAAGAGAACGAGATAGTGAATATTTCCCTCTATAAGCAACTCTGATTTTCAGTATTCAAGATATTTTAATTGAAATGTTCAAAAACCTGTTATCATTTCATTTTTTGTCTTATTTTATCTACTTTTTAGTGTTAAGATACAAGTTTGAATTATAACTTATTACAAAGCGGAGCTATAAGCGCTTCCTTTTATAGCTGAAGACAGAAAATATTAGTTCCATAATAATAATAATAATAATAATAATAATAATAATAATAATAAATAGAATTAAATTAAATTAAATCTATACTACTACAACCCATGAAGGGCCAGGGGTTCAGCACTTTGTAAGGAAGTACTATCACTAGACCAACGGTTGTGCAAGGAGGTGATTTAATCTAAATCACGTTCCACCCTCAGATTTTTACCCAATTTATAAGGGTGGGTGACCCCCAGGAGGGCTCCAGAACCCACAGGGATGACTCACGGCTACAACGTAACTGAAAACAATTTTCTGCCCAGCAGGATTCGAATCCGGGTCCTTCAATCGGACTGGTACTGCCAGGATTGTTGAGCTGCTGTAATATCCTACTTTCGTTTTAGTATATGAAAATTTTCCTGTTAGAATTGACCGGTGTTGAATCCCCCTTCCCCCACCAACCACTCCCATTTCATCCCTCGCGTCACGAAATCAATTTACTCCCATATAAATATTTTTTCTATTGTTTATTATTACTAACAATGGGAACTGTAAATTTTTTTTGACAAACTTAAGTATATACTATACGGGGAAAAGTTCTTTAAAAAATCCTCATTTGAGCCCTGTTAGGCTGTTTTAATCAGGATCAGGCCTAGCTGATATTTAAATATTTAATTCAGTTATATTTAGACATTGCGAGTTTAATCGAAATTGTTTTCGAGAAAATCGAAAAGATGAGAAAAATCGATTTTATACAGTAGCACTTCCGGTCTGTAGATTCTATCGAAAAAATTGATATCACATCTCAGGTCATACGTCCGCCTACCAAATGCCTCAAAACATAGTATGGGAAGTTCGAATTCGAAATTTTTCATGATCGCACTTTCCCTTAATATTTATTCCATATATAGGTAAATTAGAGTAAAAATATATTTTGAATCTATGAAGCTTTAAAAATTCAAATTTTAACTAATGTAAAACATTAAAACATAAAATTCTTTAAAATATGCTAATGTTTCAAGATACCTTTTAAATTAATAAGCGGTTAGGGAAACAATGTAAATAAAATAGATCACGTACCATATAACTCCGACTATATTAATAAAATAATTTAAATTATATATCTTTATATTTGTACTATAATATAATTCCAACTAAATTGTGGCAGCGAAACTGAAAAAAATCCTTCCAGCATAACGGTAAAATTTAGTTTCATATTTTTTTTTTATTGATATTTTTCCATTAATATCTAATGGATTATTATTTTTTTTATTTTACCTCGACCATTCAATACAGGGTTGTTACGAGATCGGGGCTTAGATATAGAAAAAAAATGTTTTTACCAATATTTTCTCCCATTATAGTTACTATCGATTATTTTATCTTAATTTTTTTTTCTTTTCATCTTTTTCTTAAATTCACTTTCTTTTTTTTCCATTAGAAGTCAATTATTTATTTTGTTAAATCCACAAATGTCTTTGTT
>NW_027115878.1:605708-641556 GCF_000696795.3 Halyomorpha halys
ATGTAAGGCCCATTAGGCCGATCTGGTATTAAATAAATAAATAATTATAAAAAGGCTTACGTTTATAAGCCTCCTAAAAGATCTGTGATCGTGAATATGATCATATAATGCGATTTTATAAATCTGTAAATCAATAAATTAAAGTTATGTATTAAAATAATTTTTAATTATTTTATTTATCAAGACATAGGTAAGCTTCAAATTAAAAGAGAATATTTAAATATTAAATGTTGAAATCGTTTGATGTAAAGTCATCAAACTTCTTAAACGTTATTAAGTCAAATTAGAAGGGCTCTACCCCTCATACGTTGGGGATCCTCAGGTCGAGATTGTAAATATTGTATATAATTTATTTTACTTTGTTTGATTATGTTCATTTTATATATATGTAGAATTTTTTTTTTTTATTTTATATTTATTTACCTATTATTTTTTTTTTCGCATGAATGTGCTCAATTACCAATATTACTCATTGCCCAAGTTTGTGACAGATTGTAATACTTGTCAATAAATAAAGTAATAAAAAAAATTAGGAAGAATATCAAGAATATTGTATCAATAATAGGATTATTGTTTTACATTCGAGTTGGAACTTTGGGCCCTTACTTCTATGTTCGCCTTGTCCTCGGCGGAAGCTGGGTCTGACTTTCCCTAATTAGGGGGGCCCACAAGTTTCGTAAAAGGCAACTGCACTATGGCAATTAGCAAACAAATAAAACATTAATTTATTTTATTTATTATATTTTCGGAACTAGTTTGAAGATTTTAAATTAAAGCCAAGTGAATAATATGATTTCAAGTTTTTTTTATCAAAACTGGAGTATTAATTAACATGATCGGCGCCCAGTGTAAACCAGTCGATGATTAAGCGTAGAATTTATAAATTGCTATAAAGTAAGTAGTTTTTTTTTCAATTTATTATTTTATTTTATTGAAGATAATTAATACAATCCGCCACAAATATTAGTGTTCAAATATTCAATTATACTATATGTACAGGAATAGAAGGATAAAAAAAAACACAGAAAAAAAGGGGGAAAAATAAGTGATAACAATTGTACTCTATGAATTAAAAGATAAAAACATTGAATTTAAAATAATAATAATAATTATGAAATATATAAATAAAAAAAATACTATTATGATTTTTATTAGTAAACATATGACTTTATATCAAAAATATAATAAAATAAAATTGATCAAAGAATAAAAAAAAAAATAAAAAATAAT
The DNA here is from genome assembly GCF_000696795.3 of Halyomorpha halys. Taxonomy (NCBI): domain Eukaryota; kingdom Metazoa; phylum Arthropoda; class Insecta; order Hemiptera; family Pentatomidae; genus Halyomorpha; species Halyomorpha halys. The sequence goes on from NW_027115878.1 coordinate 606,939, forward strand.
TTATGTGCAAGAAAAAAAGGACAAAATTTAAGTAATAATATAATACATACACATTTGCACTTATATAAAATATTTTCAATCAGTCCTGGGAACTCTGAACCCAGATTTTGAGACCTCATGTGGAAGGAAAAGCATGGCTCCAAGATATCCCAGCGCTTTTCTCCCAGCCGGAGGTATTTTATTTATTTGAGGTATTTTCAGTTTTCGGTTAGTAACAAATTGCACACTTCCTAAGCAGGACATTTAAAATCATTTAATACAAAGGGAAATACTGTTTTCTTATTTCTCACAATAAAACAAATCCATTGTAATAGAACTATACGCTGTGCTATATATAATTTTAATACAACGTCGAAACAACCTTGGTAGATTGATCTAGCTAGGTGAGAAAAAATATTTTTTATTATATTTTTGTGGATTATATATTTTGGTAAACAAACTTCTTTTCGAACTCCAAAAAAACCTTGAATAAGAATTTTCATACAAAATGAAAAATCAATTTTTTTTATCAAACTTTTCTTGCTTTCCTGGGTTGGGCCTTTTTCCTCTCTTTTTATTTTTCTCTTTTCTGGAAAATCAAAAAAAAAATGCAAAAATATTAATTTACATGAATCTTAGGAGTGTTTTATGTGTAAACTACACAAAATAGAACCAAAGATAAAAAATGGATACTTTTCTCTAACTTTTTTTTTCTACTTTAAAAGGAATATAGTCGAAAATATATGGATTGGAACAGCGTAAATTCATCTTTTCAGCTTTGTGGTATGTTGGATTTTAATAAAATCCTGAGGAGTTTTGGAAATTTATGTAAACAACTGACATAGGCAGAAAAAAATCAAGTCCAAAAATTTCTATTTTCTTTTTTATATAAAAATTCATATTTAAGGGTTTCAAAGGATCCTGATAAAAATCTACCTCGCTTAGTACTACAAATAAAATTTTCGGCCATTTGGTTCAGCGTCTTGTTAAAGAAATATAAAAAATTGTCGTTTAGTTTTTATTATTAAATATTTCCTTAAAACTTATATTTAAAATATAAGTAAAAAAGTTAAAGTTACCGTCGGTAGATCTTCAAAAATCCTGAAGGACATATCGCAATAAAAAAAATCTTAATAATTTTCAAGATTACCTTATTAACTTGAACTGCATCTGAGATTGTCCTATGATTTTTTCATAAGAAGTTTGTGAAAGATTAAACAATCCCTCTTGAACTGTTTTAATGAAAAACTGCTTCTAGACTTTCTCATCCCATTATAATTTTATTATAGACGATAATCTCGAGTTCACTTTGCTCAGAACAACCGATTTTGGTTAGACTTCTACTATAGTAAATCCATTAATAACGGAAGAATACGCGTTACGCTGTTGCCATTATTTTGGCAATATAATGATGTATATGACAGTATAATATGATGCCGTAGTGATGTGCATATAGGCAAAGGGGTAATTGCCTATTGTGATGGGGATGCAGACAAAGTGATAATTTCCCAAGCAAAGAAAATGGTTGACACATCCATCTAGTCGAACCAATTTCGCAAGATTTATTTGCTATTTTTCGATCTTTAACCTCTAAGAAATCCACACACAAGACTGAAACGATAAGAAACTGCTCGTAGATTGCGATTGCTACAACACTTACTTGACAAACGCTCTAAACTTCCCATTCACTACAAAAAATTAGTATACACTAAAATAATCAGACCAATTTGGACATATGGAATTGAGCTCTGGGGCTCCACCAAACCATCAAATTCTACCCGCATCCAATCGTTACAATCCAAAATCCTACGTAAAATCCTTGATGCTCCTTATTACGTCACAAATAAACTCATTCACAAAGACCTTAACATCCCATTCGTTGCAGATTTGGCCCAAAACAGATATGCGTCTTTTCATTCATAACTCCTTAACCATCCTAACCCATTAATTCTTAATCTTTCATCCTTAACAATCCCTGATAATCCTCCGAGGCGTCTGAAAGGAAGATGGCCACGGGACCTTCTAATTTAAATTAATGTTTGAAGTTCCACCAATGGGTGGTTCCTTCCCAAGATTTTCAAGTGTATATGAAACATACTACATATTTACCTATTGTATTATTTTGTACAGTTGTAAATTACATTAAATAAATAATTAAAAAAAAAGAGGTGCAAAACTGCCAAGTGCAAATTTTCAATAAAATTTCCCTTAACTGACCTTACTTCGCTGGCCAATATATACTTGATGGCGGAGTTGGTTGGAGGCAACTGAATTCTAATCCAAGGTCTTTAACAAGTTAAAGAACGTTGTTTCAAAGCTATGTTGAGTCAGAACCTAGTCTGAAGTTAAAAGATTTCATTGGACTCAACATACTTGTTGTACAGAAGGTACCTCGATTACAAGATATAGAACTTATTTATGAATACATTAAAAAAATGAAAGACGTCTCAAGAGAACAAAATCCAGTCAAAATTACAAGATGTAAAAACAAATCTAGACCCTAAAGACTTGCTACTGATTTCTGATGTCATTAGCGAAAGAAAGATGACAGCGAAATTGTCAATTAAGTGTAAATAAGTAATAAGGCCCGATTCGATATGGTTTTGCGTTTGAAAATTTACAACTGCACAAGTTTCCAACTTTCAAAACAATCGGTTTTTGAAATTTATGAAGTATATAATTTTATTACGTTTAAATACTGTATTTATTCCAAATTTAATAATCCTTTTACTGGAAGAGTCTTATGGAATTAAAATGGATTTAGTGAATGACACAAATTCGTCCTTATTAAAATACAATAGTTTATTTCATATCATCAGCAACGTTTCGGGAGATTTCCCCCATCTTCAGGCTGTTGATAACAAAAATATGACATATAATTTTCTCCTATTTGTCATTCTGGCTAATATATTATAATATTAATGTCATTTAATGAGTAAAACTTGCTAATGGTCATACATTTTAGGAGAATAATTACCTTTCTGTTAATGTTGGTAATTATTCTCCTAAAATGTATGACCATTAGCAAGTTTTACTCATTAAATGACATTAATATTATAATATATTAGCCAGAATGACAAATAGGAGAAAATTATATGTCATATTTTTGTTATCAACAGCCTGAAGATGGGGGAAATCTCCCGAAACGTTGCTGATGATATGAAATAAACTATTGTATTTTAATAAGGAAGAATTTGTGTCATTCACTAAATCCATTTTAATGTATATATTCCTTACATATATCACTGACTCCTTAAGTGTTTTTTAAAAATTTCAATAATATATATATTTATAAAGTGCGAGTGGGTGACTCAGTGGTAAGGCACTGAGCTGCTAACTCCAAATACCCCGGCTTTGGCAGATAATTATTTTCTGTTTAACTGTAGCCGTGAGTCAGTACTGTGGTTTTGTGAGCACTTTAGGGTTTGTCTAGCCTCTTGAAGAGGCTTAATTTTAATGTTAACTAATGTAAAACATTAAATTCTTTATTGGAAGAAGATAGTTGACCGTATGAAGTAGATTGTATGAAGATAGTCCGGGTGGGGATCAATAAAGGCATCAAAATAGTAAAAAAAAAATTAATGTTAACCAACGATTACCCCAACTTAGCAGGGCTTCGTAAGAACTGAGTTGGTAGCTGAACTTCATTCTTACAGCCCTGACGAAGGGCTCCAAAGTAGGGCGAAACGTTGCTTAACTATATGGATAAATAGTTTTCTTTTACTATTGATACCTTTATTGACCGCCACCCGGACTATCTTTCTACAATTAATTCTTACAATATATTATTTTATCATTATGTTATTTTATTTATTTATTATTCATAGTTTGATTATGTTCATCTTGTTTATTCTTTTGTTTGTATATATTTTCAGATAGTTTTTTTAATTTAATTTTTTTTTTATTTTAGAATGTGTGAGATCATTCATTACTATTACCTATTGCCCACAACTCTGTGGCAGATTGTAATATCTATCAATGAATAAATCTATCAATCAAAACAGAAAAAAAAAAAAAAATTCTTACAAATGTACAAATGTTTCAAGATACATAATTAATTAATAAGTGGTTATAGAAACAATATAAATTAAAACTTCAAATTATATAATATAATATATAATATAAAAAATATAATTCCAAATAAATCGTGGCAGCGAAAGTGATACTTCATAAAAAATGCTCTCAGTATTGCAAATTTAGTTTCACTTTTTTTTGTTATTGATATTTTTCCATTAATATCTAATGGATTAGTTTTCCATTTTACCTCGACCTTTCAATGCAGGGATGTGACGAGATCGAGGCTTAGAGTTTCCATCGGATTATAAAAAAAAACACAATCTCTTTTTTTTTTTTTATATTATGAATGTATTTTACAAATAGTTTCTCCCACTATACTTCTCGATCGGTTATTTTACCCATAATTAGATAGAAATCTGGTGTTGAGCGTGATTCAGACCACATCACCTCCTTGCACAATAATAACTAATGAATTTTTTTTATCAAACTTTATCTTTAAAATATTTTGGGGAATAGTTATTGTAAAAATTTAAATCTTAAGGTTTGACAAATAAAAATTAAAATATATCTGTTTGAATAAATAAAATGTCATAGTATAGAAGCCTAATGTATTATTAAAACCAGCCCATAAAATATACATACTTCCACAAATTAGTTTCTGAAAGGCATTTTTGGCAATTCTTGTCTGCCTATATCCACTAAATGCTGTGTTCTAAAGAAAAAGTTTTAGTAAAAGAAATTAAACAGTAATAAATTTTTTATTAAATGAGTAATACCTCCTATTTAGTCGGTCGTGTTATTTCGTAAGCCAGGAATGAAACTTTTTCTCAAAATTTGGCCAACACTGAGACTAAAATTAACGAGGAAACGCATTTCTGATGACCCTTAAATCGGTATCTAATTAGTTAATCATTTTGATGAAATAATAAATAGTAAAGTTTTGGGTATTTTTTTTTCACCTTTAGATCCTACACGTTGGATCCGAGCGACAGGGTTATAAGGCAACAGAATCAAGAAAATTAATTCTGCGTCGAATGAGGTCTACGGTGTAATACTTCGGTCGTAAACCACCTGCTGTTTACGACCATACCATAAAGTCTCTTGAAAAAGTTCTATTAAAAATTCTATGAAATAAAAAAAAAAAATTATTGCTTGTTGCTTAGTTAATAGGGTGTATAAAAAAAAGACCGTTCTTCAGCCGAATAGTTGTATCATTATTTTTTAATGTAAAATGCAATTAATACTCAAAGTATAGTCTATTGTTATCTATATCATCTGCTAGCCAATTAATCGAACCCACGCTGGTACCATTCTTTGGGATGGCTATCAAAGAACTCTTGGACTGCAACTGATCATATTTTTACTATTGAAGGAAATAGGCTATGGATCAAAACAAGTAGTAATCTTATGGTGCGAGGTCTGGACTATATGGTGGATGTGGCAGGAATTCAAACCCATGAAGTTCTTTAAACTTTTCTTTGGTTCGACGGGATGTGTCAGGACGAACATTATCTTGGAATAAAACTCCTTTTCGGTTCATCAAAGCAGGATAATGCCCTGACAACTTCCCTTACAATCTTTCCAGTTGTTCTCAGTAGAGTTCAGAATTCATAGAGCATCTACTAGGAACAAATTCGTGAATAACACCTTCAAAATAAAAAAAAAAGCAAAGAATAGATTAGTTTTCAAATGGCCCCCTTGCAGCAACCGTAAAAGCAGTTTGACCGCGATCTAGCCATCGATCACGGGTACTCGCTTTTCATCACAGGTGACAATCTTCCGGTAAAATCTCATACCAGAAGGGTTTGTCAATAAATTTTCACAAATTTTTAATCTGGTTTCTGAGGAGTAAGTTCCTGGTCTACTGCTATTTTTCACCTTCCCCATGGAGAATGTGTCGACTACTCCTGGCAAGTTCCCGAGTTCTTTTGGACGGATTTGACACAACAGCTTTCTGTAGGATCTCATCAATATCCATTAATGGTCGCCCGGAGCGCTTCTTCCTTTCCAACGTCGTATCTCCACTGCTAAATTTTTCAAGGACACCTTCCCCTTCATATTTAATAATTACACGAGTTGCTTCAGCGCCTATGAAATGTTTTTCTATTAATGCCTTAACATTACGAGAATTTCGTAGGACACTGTAATATTTCTTTTTTGGACAAATAACCTGATTGAGGCTTTTTTGAAGAAGTCGAATAGGATTAAACAAGAGAATGCTCTAAAGGGATTATTAATTATTGGCAAGTTTTAAATAGAATTAAAATATTTATAGTCCTTTAAAATCTTTAAGTTGATAAAGATGTAATTTTTTTAAATTAATTAATTCACCCCATTTTTATATTAAATTTTATTGTTATTCAGAACTACTTAGTACTTTCTTTAAAACAATTTCTTGTTCCTAATAAAATGGCTGAGTTGAATATACTAAAAGGGAAAACCTTGACCGCATTGAACCTTTTGAAGGTTCAAGCACTTTCGTTCCTTAGAGCTACTTGAAACTCCATGCTTGAATTTAGGAAAGAAATCGATCATCCATGATTTCCTCGTTATAAAACATTTTAAAACACATAGAATTTAACGTTTGTCCTTGGCGCACAACTTCGTTTATTTTTCTCCAACGTTTTACCAAGACATTCATAATATTTACTTAAAATTCACGTAACACTATATTCTCCCTAACATACCTTACCATTGATTGGTTATTTATTATTTATAAATTTGTTCTACGTGCTGTAAACTAATTGCCCAAGTCAATTACCTTTAAAATTTTTAACACTTTTCTTATATGCACAATACACACTGTTATACTATTATCGTAAAACCTACCTTCACCAGGTTAGGACTGTATTGTTAACAAATAGTGCTTAATATATTTTATCTCTCATTAGTATTAATATAATTAATAATTGTTTGTTTAAATAAATCAAATGGTATCCTTGTTAAGTCTTAACACTAACAGTCTAACGTTTCGGCCAATTCTGCCTTTCTCATGGACAATCTTAAATAAAAATATACACTTCACATCCAATTATTTAAAAACGTTTTGCAGGCTATTCTGCCCAAGTCATTAACAGTAAAATGACCCTATTTTGTAGAATTGTTATTAATTTTTAAAACTTTTAATATTAGATAGTTTGTTGATAAAATAGTTGGTGGTGTTAAGTTCATCTTTTTTTTTTTTATAATCTATTTATTGTTATTTACAACTGTATAAAAATATATACAACAAGTAAATTTGCTATATAATGACATGATAAAAACATGTGGAGAATCTAACCATTGATAGAACTCCAATAACATTTCTAGAGAAGAAGATCTCGAGGCCATCTTCTTTTCAGACGCCTTGGAGGATTATTAAGTAATGAAGTGGAAGCCTTATTAGAAACAAGTGGATTTAGGTGGTTGGGAAGTTTATCATGGAAGGATTTGTATCTGATTCTAGTCAAATCGGCAACATTTGGAACTTTGAGGTCCGGATGACTTGATTTGTGACAAAGTAAGGAGCATTGAGGATTTTGGATTGGATTTGGGAGAAATTTAATGGTTTAGTGGAACCCCAAAGCTCAACTCCGTATGTTCTGATAGGCCTTATAATAGTCATATAGATCAGTCTTTTGTAATGGATTGGAAGTTTAGACCAGTTATGTTTTGCATACTGTAATAATCGGAATCGACGAGCAGTTTCCTGTCTTTTCAGTCTCTTATCTTTTTCCATTACAATCGTTAGTCCAGATGTAGTCCTAACTAATGGATCTGTTCGAAAAGAATAATAATTTGATCTAAAATTAAAAGTTTAAAGATAGAGTGTTGAGACATAACAAGGATACAAACTGGTTTATTTAAACTTTAAATACCAGTCTCAAGAAATTGAAAAGATTATATTTTTATTTTAAAAATAAATATAATTTAGAAACATCTTTTGTCTTCTGGGGGGGGGGAGGGGGAGGAGAGTTACAACTGTACAACTATACAAATTGTTCAACTGTTCATTTAATTATACTAATCGTTTCTCAAATCGTATAATTGTAGTTTACATGTATTATGTAGTTCAGATTGTATTATTTTTCATTAGTTCTTTTTTCGCAAAATCCGTTCTTCATAAATTTTTTACAATCCATTTTTTATTTTTCCATCTCATATTTAAAATAAAATATTACATGGTGATCATATGTAAAATAAAAGGATTAAAAGAAAGTTTTTTCAAGTCAAAAAATAAAAATTTGATTATTTTCAAAAAAATGTTTTTTTCCCTTAAAATTCATATTTACGACACGTCAAAATCTCACAAAAGGATATAATAACACAAAAAAAGGCCATCCTTCCCGGCCGGATCCGCCCTACCAAGACTCCTTTTTATTTTTATTTATTTATTTTCAAATCCTCTTTATTGATATATAGTTACGATTACAAATATACCAAGACACCCGGGGAGCGATGGGCCTATATCAGTTTTGAGATATTTGCTTCAAACGGGAAGGGAAGACTTTAAGATAGTTTAATCGAACAATATTTAAAAATCACCTGAAATGGAGAAACGGCTTGAAAACACGGCGACCATCAAAAATATTTTATTCAAAAGATAGATATAAATACATTTCTATAGATCAAAAAATTGAACCACCATTCATCTCATGTCTATCCCTTTTATTTATCTTTTTTACGATTTTACTTGGAAATTGTTTATCTATAATTTCTAATGTACTGTATATGCATTAGACTCAGAACAAAATAATTGTGGTTAAAATTTTTTTTTAATCTGATTTAAAATTTACTATAATTAATATTTTCAGCAATATGTATTGCTTCTAAGATTTTTCTATATAAAGTTATGTAAATTTAACATTTACCTGTTAGTTTTATTATTTGTTAATTTAATTATTAACTCTATTATTCTATTAATAATAGGATTCATAAAATAAAATTGTAAATATATTTTGTAATAATTGATTTAATTATGAAACTCAATTTAAAATTAAACGGTAAATTTATTGTTTGGAGTAGAGCCTTTAGAAATCAAAGTGTTACCATTAAGGAAAGTCTGTTGTTAACGAGATTATGTCGAATTTTTCTTCAAGAACTCCTCTTTATAGACGATAACATTGTTTTTCCTGTATCTTTATCATTAAATATAATAATTTCAAGGAAAATTACTGATTTAATTATGTTGAAAGGCCCTTATTAAAGGGAAAGGGAGACTGGACTAAAAATAATGAGATATAATTACCAAATTCTAATATCATAACCGTGGTTATACAATGGGGTCGGATTTAATAAAATTGATAATAATATTCGTAATCTCTTAAAAAAAATTAAGCTTATTAGCTATACAAAATAGACAATATATAATTGATAATTCTTGTAACCTAAATAGAAAAGATGAAATAAATAAAATGATCAGCATCAGTTGAAAAAAATACTGGCGTATCTTCAGGATTAAAGGCAAGGGTATTGAAAATGTGTATACCCACTAATTTTATATGTATCTCAAACATGGTCTGCAACAAAATTATAAAAAATTACTGAGGACACAAATACAATTTTCAAGGAGTATGAAAGGAATCAAAAGAAAAGACCGCATAAGCAAAAAGTACAATCTAGGATCAAATTTCGAAGATGGTTCAAAATTTGCCAGTGGATACCAATGAAACACTGTGATGGAATTTTCATTTCATTTTATACTTTTTTTTTTATTGATAGATATTACAATCTGCCACACCATTGTGGGCAATAGGTAATAGTGACCATTTCATACTAAAATAAAATAAAATAAGACTGAAAAATAAATAAATAAATTAAAAAAAAGTACATAAAAATAAATAAAATCTCTCTTAAAGTAATTATATACAAACAGAAGGATAAAGAAAATGTACATAATCAAACTATGTGCATGAAAAAATGAATAAAATAATATTATATATACAATATTTACTATCTCGACCTGAGGATCCCTGACCTCACTTTATCCCCCTCGTGTGAGGGGTAGAGCAGAGCCCATAAGATCCCAGCGAATCCCTCTCGCCGCATCACTGGTAATGATCCATTGGAGGCTGACCAAGTGCGCTAAAGCTCATTTTAAATTAATGTAAAAAAATTAAATCAATGAAGAAGTGGAAATTATGTAAATTGTTTCTAAACCAGGCTGATGCCTCCCAAAGGAGAGGCTTGTAGTTCTATATATAGTGGAAATAAAGCTGATTTTATTATTATTATTAATTGTTATTATTATTATTATTACATAAAGTTCAATACTATCTATGATATACTAGAACTGTGGTACTCAACCTTTTTCTCATATGGGTCACAAACATAGCCATGCTGTCGCGGGCCGCAAAAAAAAGTAGTTAATTATTTCTTAGGTTTTCGCGATTTTTACTAATTGCATCAAACAACTATGAACGGATTCATTGTGTATATTTTAACATTTTTTTGTCTCTTCCTTACTTTACAAACATATCACAGTATTCATGATCACAAGCAGTAATTTAATTCAAATTATTTAGGTGTTAATAAAAAATTAAATTGAAAATTAATGAACTGTTTACAGTATTAAAAATTGTTTGGATTAGGACCATTAATTGACCTTGTTTAGTATAAACTTCATTTATTGACCTGGTAAAATAATTTAAAAATATTATAGTTTGTTCATGGTTAAAATTTTACATATTAAAATTTACCACCTAACCCAATATCGCTAATACAAACACTTGATTTGCCGTATATCCTGAAATGCTTAAATGACGTGTCGCAGTGATACAATCAGACGGATGATGTAAATTTAAAAAAAAAAATGAATAAATGGCCCTACGGCTAATTACCGTATCAATAGTAGCACGGCACATATAATGTTATGTTGGAACCATTTACTCAGCGTGTTCTTAACTTTTCTAGTGGGCCAACCACAAAAGACCGGCGTACCGCAGGAGTAAAATTGATCTAGAAGTTTTCTTTGTTGACAACAGAACACTTATCCCGACTTAGAGAACAACAAGGACGTTTCTACAACAGGTCCTTCCCGATACAACAATATCTTTCTTACACAGGTCGCTTTCCTTTATCTCTTCTACCATCCTTTGGTACATCTACCTCCAGATGACCTCACTTTCTTGTTCTCAAACTCTTGTATACAACTCTTGTATACCTTTAATTTATTATTGTAGTTAACACATTAAGATTTAGGATTGGTTGTACCAGTCTCAGTTATATATAAGATTTGTTCTAGGCTGGGGGTGGTATAACTCTACTCTCCACCAAAGCAAAGTAAAGCCGAAAAGGCCACGCTCACGGAGGTTAGGTTTACAGTGTGGTTAATGGGAATGTCAGTCTTTGTAATTTAAACTGAAACAGAAGGCAGCCAGTGGTAATTGGCTCGTGCTCTTCTCCTACTCCTTTGCCACGCCTCAGAAAGACCCGTCATTTTGGCTTCACTTTTTCTGCCAACGTACCCCCTCCATGATACTCCTTCGTCAAAGGTATTTGAGTAACCGTTAATCTATGGTAATATCACAATCATTTTTTTAATAATTTTATTTAACTGCGTTACCTAAGTTAACTTTTTCAGTATGGTGAATAAATTTAAGTATGTTATTCCTTGAAAATAAATGCATTTATCAATTTTGTTGAATGTTACTATCATCATTAAAATATTTTAATTTTATTTATTTCTTACTAGAGAGAGAGAAAAATTACTTTATTCATTCATGCTGCCCAAATACATCGGGTTGCTACATTACACAGCATACTGATCAATCCGTGACTGGACAAATATAAGTTACATATTTTTACATGATATAATATAATAGATAGATAACATTTTGTTTTCTTTTACAATTAATACCAGTCTACAAACTAACTACAAGTTTTTCGATTAATCCCTTTTTTTTTTCTTTCCCTTCTATTTGACAACCCCTATTTCATTTGATCAACAAATTCCCCTATATAACATATATATAATATATATATATTTTTGTAATCTGTATAACTTTTAATAATTATCTATTTATTGACCTTTGAACACTGCCTAATATTTTGGGTTTATTAGGATTAAATTTTGTTAGTGATGTAAGTCTATGAAAGCTAAGGCACATTGAATTTAAATTTTCGACATTTTTAGTTTAGAGGTGTAATTATTTGCCATTTATCCTATTCCTAACTTTTGTAAATATTTTATTTATCCCTATATTGCATTTCATATTTATAACATATTGAGGTACTCAGTTTATTGTTGTCCTATAGTTCTAATTTAATATTAGGACCAAAATAACCTTCAAAAATATTTTGATTGTTATAATATTTAGTATTTTTAAGTTTTTTATATAATATTTTATTATCAATCAAACCTTTAACAATTTTAACTAACATAATTTTAAATTTTTTATTTATTACATTACCGATTAATATTATTGGCTATATTTTCAATACTGCCTTCAAAATATTGATTTATGAATGTTTGTGTTTATCATATTTTTTATTTATTTTTCTTTGAATACATTATTTATTTCTATTTTTAGTGTTTTTTTATAATTTTTTTTTTATTGTTCTGTAAATAAAGTGTTGGTTGGGTGGGTTATTTTTATTTAAGGAAGAATTGAGTTAAAATTTAAAAATCTAGGCTATCATTTTCTTTTTTGATCCAATATTTGAATAATTGATAGTTTCTTAGAATAAAATTTACTAAACAATAACATCACATATTTATTTTCAACTATATAAATTAGGGAGTATATTAAATTAAATTAATAGCAAATTAAATAATTTCTAGCTAACAGTTATGTAATGGAACTTTTAACTAACAAAAATAAATATTAATCAACAAATTAAAAAAAAAAAGAAATCATATTTGCATTCATGCAAAAAATGCACATCGTAGTACAAGAAACATAAATAATATAACAGAAATTGACAGAATATAAAACAGAATGTTAGAGAAATACAATTTATGCACAAGTATTTTAATGTCCCCCCCCCCCCTCATTCACATATAGCACAAAATAAAGTTTAAGTCATATAATGAGAAGATCTTATTTCTCCACGTTATATTCTTCACATATTATTATTGTAATGTTTTCTATTCACTTATTTTGCCTATCTCAACCTTATATTTTGTTTCTTTATTCTAGTATTATACTTACAATAAAATTTTTTTGTATTATTTAATTTTTTTTCTCTTTCCATAACTTTAATTTATAATTATTATTAAATTAATATATTCATATTTCTACACTTCTTTGCATTATATAATTTTAAACTTTTCTTATCTTATTTATGTTATTCTACTTACTTATTTAATTAAACGTTTTACTTTCCACTTTCTTCATCTCTTTATTTTTACTAATTTTCATCCTGTATAACTATTTACTTCTGTCTTTCTATTTATTTATTTTTTTTTTTTCATTGGTTGTTATTTTGCTTTTTGTTCTTAGCCCTGATGAAGGCCGAAACGTTGGCACAATTAAATAACCTCTCAACTTGTTTGTGTTTTTTAATGACCGCACCCCAACCTTCTCATTAATTTTAATTCAGTTAATGAAAAGAATGATACTTTGTGAAACTTGTTATACACAAATGTTGTATCTTAGAGGTTTTCATTATGTGCATTTCATTAACTACATGATAAACTCTTCGCGTGCTCCGTGCACATCAGTCAATTTAGATCATAGCGATATTGGAAAAAATCTATAAAAAGTCTTCAAACGATTATCACATGTCCCATCGGCGGCTTAGTAAGGGAGGTTGCCAAGCTTAAGCTGTCTAAGAATGTGCACAAATAGATATTGTTGAAATTATATTAAGCAGTAGATACAACACAATAATTAATTAAATTTGGTCATAGGATTGAGAATTGGGAATTATTCATATTTAATTGAAACTACATTTCTGGATTTATTGATTGAAATAGATCATGCATTCAAATAATAATTGTTATATACCAATAAAAATGATCGAGGAAAAGATCTTTGGGACTGTATTAAATTTTTAATATGAAAATATTTTATTACAACAATTTTACTGTATATAAAACACAAATTAATGTCTGACATAAAAATAATATTAGCACAGCTTAAAGAACTAAAGTGCATTGACAATAAAACATATTGGAGCTTCATTACAAATTCACCATCATACTCAAGATTATATCAGGTATAAAAAGCTATACATAAGGAAATTCAGTCCAATAGTTTAACATACGTGTTATCATAATCTAGCTGATATATTAATGCACATTTCCACTAGAAAATACAATGTTAAAAACGTCATTGAATTTTTTAAAAAAATATTACCAGAATACAAACTCGTTTCATTGGACAATTTATTACGTACAGTAATACCCAAAATCTCATTTCACATATCGTCCATATATAAATTTGTTGACGGTTTGATAATTTCTATATAAATCAAGAATAATGAAAAAGAAATATTTTGAAGATAATTTAAGAAATATTCCTATATTCTATACTTAGGACTCTATCTTGACAAGAGACTTACATGGAACCCACATACTAGACTGACACGACAAGAAACTGCTCATCGATTTCAATTGCTACATCTTCTTGACAAACGCTCTAAACTTCCCATTCACTACAAAAAATTATTATACACTATGATAATCAAACCAATTATGGACATATGGAATTGAGCTCTGGAGCTCTACTAAACCATCAAATTCCTCCCGCATGCAATCCTTACTATCCAAAATCCTACATAAAATCCTTGATGCTCCTTTTTATGTTACAAATAAACTCATCCACAAAGACCTTAACTTCCCATTCGTTCCAGATTTGGCCACGGGACCTTCTAATTTAAATTAATGCTTGAAGTACCACCAACTGGTGGTTCCTTCCCAAGATTTTCAGGTGTAAATAAAACATTCCACTGATTTACTTATTGGATTTATTATTTGCACAGTTATAAATTACATTAAATAAATAAAAAAAAGAGAAAAGAAATATTCCTCTGGATTAAATTTTACCATAGAAATCGAATTAGAAAATATTTAATTAAAAAATTAAAAGCTCATTTGGAGAAATAGACAACATATTAACTGCGACGTATGCAGACGTCACTACTATAATTTCCAGCATAGTCCCCTGACAGGCCACAACAACACTACAACACAGTCTAAACAATATACAGGCATGGTGCACTTTATGGAAAATAAAATTAATCACAAGTCACAACATTTACTCTACGACATAATATATGCCCATCAGTTTACATTGACAATCACCCTATACCACAAACAAACACTGTAACTTATTTAGGACTTACCTATGACCGAAGGTTGACATGGAGACCACACGTCAAGACAAAACGTATAAATTAAATTTCCGACTGAGACAATTATATTCTATACTACACAGACGTTCTAAATTATCGCTCAGACCGAAACTTAACGTATACAAGTACTTACTAAAACCCATATCGACTTACGCCTGCCAAATTTATGGACCTACTAAAAAGACACGAATTCAGAAAATAAAAACTTTTCAATCACAATTTTAAAGACTGGCAACGAACTCACCACTCTACGTTTCAAACGAGACCATTCACACCGGCATTCCAACTGTTACAACGGTTGGATTCATATGACTTACAAACGGTTTCACAACACGCTACATTGATCTTTCAATAAATTTCTACGACAGATTTCAATACATGACATTCCTGAAGTAACTCGGCGTAGGCTGAAGATGAGTTGGATGCGTGACCTCCTAACGTAATAAAATAATTTAATTGACGTCAGGAGGATGCACCGCTAGGTGTTTCTCCCTCATGCCATCTCATTGTTGTAAAGTACATTTACAGGTCCAAATGAAAAAAAAGGAAAAAAAAAAAATAATTTTGGATAATTACTCTCAGTAATTATCCTGGCATCCTATAGAAAACAGGCATGAAACATAGAATTAGCAATGTGGAATATTTTCTGACAACTGATAAATGAGCTTTAGATATTCTGTTAACAGTAAGCCCAATCGTTATGACCTCATTTGTAGATATAATTACCTAAAGGTACCTCTTAGTAGGAACAAGCGATAACTTCATCTTCAAGGTGAGTGTCAAGTGGGGGCTATAGGGAACACTGAACACTTTATGGATTCTCACTTAAAGGCGGCTTTCTAAGCGATAAAAGGTCACTTTATAGCCTTGTCTGAAAAATACATCCCCGAAAAAGAAGCTCACGTCTTACCATTACGATATATCGTACTAGTAGGAGAAAAACAAAATATAAACGTTTAGAAGTAATATGGAATAAAAACATAAATGATTATTTGGAGGTCCACCGATAGGAATATTTAAAACAGCAAGACACAACTGATCTAATCACAAGATATCTCAGTCATAATCTGGAATAATTGAATGATTTATTTTTTAAAAAATTATTTTATTAAAATAATACCACCCCAAGAGCAATGTGTATTAAACCTGCATCTATTCAATTATAGCATATATTCATAAAAATGAATAGTTAAAATAAAATAAATATGAAATAAAATGGATAATATTAATGATAAAATAATATAAACAGAAAGAATTCCAGATAAAAATTATTTAAAAAAGATAATTTGACTGCTTGAAAATTCAATTTTTTTTTTTTTGCTTACTCCAATACTTTAAATAAAAATGATTAGTTGTAATCCTACAACTAAGTTCCAAAGAGTTTTATTGGTCTTAATTTTAAGCATTATATTTTAAACATTAAGGCTTTATAAATCATTGGACAAAATGTAAATGGTATCATGGTTAAAAAATTAGAAACTAAAGCTCAACTCTTTTTTCAGACCAATTATCAAAGCACTACTTATATTAAGTATAATCTAGATTACGTTTCTAATAAAATCATAGAACCTAATTGTAATATTTATGCTAAATATATAATTATGAGTGTTTGAAATGTCTGTTTTTCTCAAATAAAATTCATGTCATTTTTTCAAATGATAAGATGGTCAACAACAACAGACTAGGATGATTTTCCGGATTAGTAGTAAAAAAAAAATAATAATTTGTAAATTTATTCGTAATTTTTCTAAATATATACATTTAATTATAAATTATTGGATCACTTGGACGACTGCTACAAACAAAATAACTCATAATAAAAACGTTACAGTTGAACTTAAGTGGATCTTCTCCAGTATTCTCCTATTCTTTTCCTCCCTAGCCAGGGAATCGCTCCTTGGGTATCTATTTCACATGATGATGCGAATCCAATGAGAAGAAACGAAAATGATTAATCCAGAGAAAACGGCTCTTTCTTGCAATCTAGCACTCCACTATTTTCCATTTCTAAAATAAACGAAATACCGTAATGTTCTCTGTTCTGTAACCGATCTAGCCCGAGACAGATATCACTCCTTCCATTATAAACTCTCTAACCACTCAAACCTCCTAGTTTCTAATCTTGCATCCTCTTCCATTCCTGACAATCCTCCGAGGGGCCTGAAAAGAAGATGGCCACGAGACCAGCTAATGTATAATGTCATTAGAGTGCTACCAACGGGTAGTTTCTCTTCACGCCTGTAACACTCCAATTTAACTTAGATCAGATTTATTAAATGTATTATAATGTACAGTTGTAAATAGCAATAAATAAATATTAAAAAAAGAATAAACGTTTCATTATAAATGTATTGTATCATTTTTTTTTTTTTATGGTGAACAATAGGACTGTCATAAATATCTATCTTGGCTGTGTATAAGTTATTGATGAACATATTGAACCTCATTCTCTCCTATAGAAATATCTACATCAGCTGTGTATTATTTATTGATGCATTATTGAACCTCATTCTCCCTCAGGGGTCTTTACCGTTGACAGTACAAACACGTTTAACCTTAACCAACAGAACATCAAAGTTAGTAATTATTTTCATGAGTTAACGTTTAGAGGCTATTATCATTCAATTGAAAGGAGAACAGTACAACCACCCACGTCTTGGGAATGGTAGTTGTTAATTTATAACTTGACACAATCCCGCTAACGTTTACTATGACATGTTTAGTGTAAATTAGCGCTACTAGGGAGTTGATTAAACTCAGAAGTGATTCGACTAAGCTCATATCATCAACTCGGAAACTTAAACGTAGTTCTAACTTAGATTATAAACTTCGAATTCATGTGGACTTACATTATTTCTCAAGTCTTAGTCTAATATATGGCAGCTATTTTTCATTTAATGTTGTTTAATATTTTTTTGTAATTATAAAAAATTAAATAATAATTTTCTAATATTAGTCCAAAAAGATTAAGGGAAAACCTTTTAGCCACAGTAAAAAAATGTATGTAATAATGAAAACATCAAAATTTTACTTGCTTTGTATATAGGAGCATATTTTACAATTTTGAATTTTGTGTTTCGGCCTTTATATTGGTCATTATAATATTTTTTTTTTAACACTGGACATTATATACAACCTCTTTTTAATAGCACAACTCTTCGATATTTCTTTATAAATTTAATTAAAATTCTTCTTTCCCATTTTTTTTATCACGGGGATCATTTATATTATATAACTCAATAAATTATTAAAATTATCGAAATGCATACCTTTTCGTAAAAAGGTCATTTTATTTATTTTATTTTTTTTCCTATTTTTTACTTTCTTATTTGGACGAATAAAAAAAAGCAATTTCTAATTAAGAAACTTTTCTCAAGCATCTTATTTTATATCTCTAGTTCTAATTTGTTAAGGTCTAACTTGTACCATTCTGTGCAGTTTAGGGAACCCTAAGCTTCTATTAAATTCTGTGTAGATTGATTTCGTGTTGAATTAATTGCAATTTTTGTGATTTCCAAATCAAAGGAGATTTCTCTATTGTGATTACGAAAAATAATGTATATCAATTTTATTTCCCCATAAAAAATAATTTTGCCCCACTTTTCCAGGTCAGTCGGTCTAAATTATTTTAATACTGCATAACAGACGTCCTGTGGTTTTATTATACCAATGGATTTGCTTTTGGATGAGGAATAACAAAATAATATATTTAAGTTGTATTAATTGACAAAAAATTAAGTTTATAAATATTTAAGTATTGATTTATATGAAAATTCGTATTTAAGGTTTTTTTAATACCCTAAAACCAAACCTTACCTTATTTTTCAGAAACAAAAATATTTTGGTATACCTTACTAAAAAATTTTTTGATTTTTGTAATTTTTTACACACTTAAGCGCATTTAATACAATAAATAATCTTTTGTTAGTATTATACAAAAACAAACAAATTGATTGGTGATTTATAACCAATAGATTAATAACCACAAGCAAAGCAAAGGTAGTTGGTATACGATACCATAAAAAAGTTCTAAAATTTGTAAAATATTAGCTTTTTCTCCGTTTCTTTGGTGCATCACCAAAAACCTGACACATATCAAACATTTTTCACCAGTATCACCAAAAAAAAAATTTTGGAAAATATCATAAAAACTACATTATATCATATTCAACCAGCTTGGATTGCTAATAGACGTCTTATTTTTTTATATATTTTATAATTAGAGATTTCCCTCAATAAATTCTCTAACTAGTGATTTTTCAGTATATTTTTAATGAAATGTTGCTTTTTAAACAGATATAAAATCCTTTATGCTCCTTACTTCGTCACAAATCAAGTCATTCATGAGGACCTCGATGCCGATTTGGCCAGAACCAGATACCAATCCTTCCATGATAAACTTCCCAACCACCCAAACCAACTCGTTTCTAACCTGGCTTCTCCTTCACTGCCTAATAATCCTCCTAGGCGTCTGAAAACGAAGATGACCTCGAGACCTTCTCTAAAAATGTTTTTGGAGTTCTATCAGTGGGTAGATTCTCCACATGTTTGTATCATGTCATTATGTCACTTATAGCAAATTTACTTGATGTATATAAATATGTATTCAGTTGTAAATAACAATAAATAAATTATTAAAAATAAAAATGATGTACATTTTAAAATTATTGATAATTGTTCATTATTAGTTATAAAGTGTTCAATGTTTTAAAAGATTTGTTAGCCTGTATTTAAATCCGTTTTTTACCTTTTTTAATGAAAATTCAACGTGAATAGACTATAATGAAAACCAGAATACTCAACGATGATAAAATCTCGATTTTATTTTAAATAATTTTAATATATTTAAGTGACCGGTGAGTAAAGGGTAGTTGAGGGTTTTCAACCTTTGCTAAGTTGAAATCTGTAAGAGAACAAAAGAGACTCTCGAAAGATTAGCTTATAAAGGGAGTTATGAGAAAAGGTAGATAGGAATATAATTAGTATAAAGTTAATACCCCAACGAGGAAAGGAAGACATTTTGTATTAAATATTCTCCTATTGTTCCTTTCAAGGGGGTTCCAATGTTAACTCATAACTTTGCTAGTAATATTAAGTTATAAATATAAACTTATTCATAAAATTATAATTAGGATACTTGGGAACTTGAAGTTTCACATAATGATGAAAAGTCATTACAGATTTATAAATGGAAACTTTTCCTCGTCATTTATTTATTTATTTTTTATATCGTTATTTTTATGGATTGATATATACAGATTGCCATCAAGTTATAGTTGATACAGGGTACATCATTCATCAGGAAGAAGAAGGAAAGATGGCCAAGAGTGGGCCGGATAACATCAGTAATGAAATTTTATAAGCAGGAGGGAATATTCTAATTAAATAACTAACAGAATTGTTTAATTTGATTCTTAAACAATGGAAAACCGCAAAAATAATTTTGCTGTCATTACCTTCTGTCATATTTTTAGACAATGGTAATATTGATGATAGAGCTCATTCACCCCATGTTTACAAATATATGAATTAAATGATAGAAGACAAGGGAAAAGAAATAAAAAACTACAAAAATTAAAGTAAAATATTACATATTAAATAAATCAAATGGTATCTTTGTTAAGTCTCAACATTTTTTATTATATCAATAGTCCAACGTTTCGGCCAATTCGGCCATCCTCAAGGGCAATCTTAAATATAAATTCACACCTCACATCAAAATTTAAAAATTGTTTTACAGGCTATTTTGCACAGGTCATAAATTATAAGTCATAATCACCCTATTTTTTAAAACTTCATTAATTTTTAAAACTTTAATTTTAGATTAAAACTACACTATCCACTATTAGATAAACTTAATGGGTTATAGGTTAATAAATAAATACCAGTCTCAAGAAATTGAATAAATTATATGTAATATATTATCTTAAACACAATCGTTCCTATTTATAATATTTATTAAATAAATCAAAAATTGTATCCTTATTAGTATCAACACTTTTTATTTCAACAGTCCAACGTATCGGCCATTGCAGCCATCCTCAAGGACATCTTCAATTATAAATTATTCCTCACTTTAAAATTTAAAATTTGTTTTGCAGGCTATTCTGCCTAGGTCATAAATTATAAGTTAAAAACCTATTTTTTTAAATTTAAAATCATAAATATCTAAATCTTCCTATTTTAAAATTATCCACCAAATCACTACTCTAGTATTTAAGTATAGCATATATGCCCAATAGCCTGCAAAACAAATTTTAAATTTTAATGTGAGGAAGAATTTATAATTGAAGATGTCCTTAAGGATGGCTAAATGGCCGAAACGTTGGAATGTTGAAATAAAAAGTGTTGAGACTAATAAGGATACAATTTTTTATTTATTCAATAAATAATTACCTGTCTCAAGAAATTGAAATAATATATTTAATATAATATTTATATTCAGCCTGGAGAACTCCCAAGCGAGCTCTCCCACTCAATTGTGGAGGAAAGAGTAGGACTCCGGTAGGTCCCGGCGGTTCTCTCACAGTCGCGTCATTGGTATTAAAAGCCAGTGAAGGATGAGTGAGTACACTAGCGTATCTTTTTAGTTATGTCTTGTCCAAGTCTCCTATTCGGGTTGCCGGAAATTGAAGGAAAAGAGAAAATGTTTTGTCAGTGTGTGTATTGTTAAATCGTCGGGAAATGTAAATCTAACAATACCTCCTAACCGAGGATAGCTGATAACTATTTCTATTCTCAAAGATTCGTTTACTTCTCTATCCTCAAGTTGTTTCAGTTAAAATCATTGATATCCCAATCAATAAAGGCAAAAAAAAAAAGTTGTTGTGACTCAGAAGAGAGAAGCTGAATTTTACATATGAGATTACATATATGGCCTAATGAGACATGTTTTATCCTCAAAAGCCCTCATTTCTATGCCTTTAATATTTTTCCGCAGTTCCTTTCAAAGTTCAAAAACGCAGGCCTTTAGCTGTATGGGTGAAAATATTTATGTATATTTCTTGTTCAATTTTTGAGAAGATGATTTATTTCTCGGAAACTAAAGTATTAATGGCGTCTTGCGACTTGAAAATTGAATATTTTAAACAAATTTTAAAGAGAAGAACTCTTTAATTATCAGAAAAATATTAATTATGTTATCATCCTATTATATTATTATGTTATCATCCATTTAAAAAATAAATTGTAAACAATTTATCATGTTTGAAACTTGGTGTAACTTGTTTCAAAAACGTAACAGAAAAGGGCAACTTGTAGTTTAATTGTGTGTTATAAAAATATTTAAAAATTCAAATCCATATCCATTGGGATTGTAACCTCAATATTGTTACTGGTTGAGTCTAGTGCACAAATTTAAAACTGGATGGATTGCCACAAAACAAGCTCATACTGTCTAGTTTTAGCCTTTGCATTAATTAATTCTGTCAAGTATAAGAAATCGAAATTTAAGCTAGCTCACAAATCATGGGGCGTACTTTTCTTCACTCTCACTAATGATACAATTTTCACATATTTTAAAAATAAGTAATTGTGATTCAAGGACCTGAGAGTTTCGAGTGTAAATTATACTTTCTTCAAATATATTTTGTTCTGATCTAGTAAACGGGGTATGGGATGGCTCAGTGAATAAGCAACTGTGCTACTTACTCCAAGGACACGGGTTCGAATACGTCTGTGGCAGAAAATTATTTATTCTGTTACTGTAGCAGTGAGTCAATCCTGTGGGTTCGGAGAGTCATCCGTTGTCTACACAGCCTCATAAAGTAGTTACCTTTAATTGGGGAAAATCTGGGAGTTGAGCTTGATGGTACCTACTTGCATGGTCAAATAGTTTTCTAATCTTGTAAATAGTATTGTCTATAAAAATATCTTCAATAATTTAACGAATTTCAATTCTCACAAATCTTACCTAACTGCTGCAGATGACACTTATGAGTAGTGTGTTCCCAGATTTTTGTAATTATTCATTATTTTTCAAAATGTCATGCATCAACCCTAATAAAAAGATGGCTATGTGAATAAGGCGCTGTGCTACTTACTTCAAGGAAACGCAGTGAGTCAATCCTGTGGATTCGGGGAGTCCTCAGTGGTCTACTCAGCTTCATTAACTAGGTACTTTTAATTGGGAAAAATCTTGGGGTTGAGCTTTATGGTACCTACTTGCATGATCAAATAATTTTCATTTTTATTTTCTGATCTTGTAAATAAAAATATCTTTAAAAATTAACGAATTTCAGTTCTCACAAAGCTTACCTAACTGCTGGAGATCTCGGTTATGAGTAGTGTGTTCCCAGATTTTTGTAATTATTCATTATTTATCAAAATTTCATGCATTAATCCGAATAAAGAGGAAAAAGCCCTTCAGAGAGGAAATAATTAATAAATTCCTGATAACTTAAAAGATTAAGTTTCTCCTACTTAGTTGTGACAAAAATCCTTTATTATCAGGGCTTTTAGCATTATTGAGTTGGCTCTTCCTACGTTTCCCAGTAATTGCGAAATACGCTTTTCCAGGAACCATTAGCAAGGGAACCGATATACGCTTCAAGCTGGCCAGCTTTGCATATATAAAACTTCGGTATATCCTCCTGGTTCGATGTTGAGAAACATGAAGGTCCATAGTGAGTTACCAAACTATCAAAAGTGATTTAAATAAAATATTTTACATTGAATAAATTAGTTTGATTATTAAATAAATTAAAAGTAGGTAATAATAGGCCTGTGGCTACCTCAGCATTTAATTTTGGTAACTATGTTCTAAATTTTTTTTATTTTATCTTTTTTTGTTCTAATAAAGTTTCATTTGTACAAAACTATTTCATTTATTACAAAATGTATCGATTTTTCTTACATAATTCAAACGATCTTAAAATTCGCCGGAGTCTACGGCAGGCGCACCAGGTATACCATAACGCAAAACATTCGAGTACTATCCAATACTAAATGTGTATTATCCTACAATGCAATTTATGTTCATATATTTTAAAGACCTTCAGATATAATGATAATGCTTTTATTTTTTGGAAAACAAAATCTTATTTTTCTCGAAAACAATAAAATATTTTTGAGAAAAATCAAAATTATAATATAAATATTTAATATTTTCTTAAATTTCATAATTTTATCTTATTTTCATATTAGGGTTATAGATAAACAAAATTTAGTCTATATGTGTATAGATGACAAGATTTCAAAATGGAAATTAATAAACATAAACATTACAAATATGAGGATGAATTAGTACATGAATATATGATAATATTCCGAAACGTTGTACTGGAACAAAATATAGAATATTGGAGGAAGATAGTCCGGATAAAGGTACCGAATAAAGGTATCAAAATAGTAAAAGAAAACTATTTATTGTTAACCACTTTGTAGGGCTTCGTCAGGGCTGATAAGAATGATGCATTGAGAATGTCATGTGATAAACGGTTGTACAAGGAGGTGATTTGGTCAGAATCATGCTCTACCACCAGATTTTTACATAATTAAGGGTACGCAATTTATGAGGCTGGATGGACCCCAAGAGACCT
Organism: Halyomorpha halys; assembly: GCF_000696795.3. Taxonomy (NCBI): domain Eukaryota; kingdom Metazoa; phylum Arthropoda; class Insecta; order Hemiptera; family Pentatomidae; genus Halyomorpha; species Halyomorpha halys. Next base: position 631,751 of record NW_027115878.1, read on the forward strand.
TCAGAACCCACAGGTTTGACTTATGGCTACTGTGTAACAGTAAACAATTTTTTGCCCTGCCGGATTCTAACTCGGATCCTTGGAGTTAGTAGCATCGTGCCTTACCATGGTGCCACCGCGCTCCCCTCATACTTTGTTTCATTATTGTAGTTATTTGTACCTTTCATAGTCCTGCAAAGTGGGATCACAATAGTTTTGTTACTATTTGAGTAAGTTTTATTTAAACATTTTTTTTTTTATGACAAAACTAGAAATAACATTTTAATATGAAGGTACTCATTTATTTTTGTATTTTTATTATGAGACTACGACCTACTTGTGGGTATTAATATTCCTCATCACTAACATAAAAACGAGATTTTTGCGAGGATTTATCAATATTTGGCATGAAAAATTTGCCCGTACCTAACTATTTTCATATAGTTTTCAAATAATGAGAAATTTGTTACTTTTAAAGCCTAAAGTGTGCAATGGTTGCCATGGGAAAGTGGAATATGATATTTTAATAATAAAAATGATTAACCATTGAAAGAACAGATAAATCAACAAATATAGATTACGATTTTTAAGTTTCTTAGATTTGTTAAACTTTTTTTATTAATATAGAAAAAACTGTTTAACTGAATTACCTTTTAACTTGTTTTTAAAATTAATTAGTTTTTTTTTTATCCTAGTACTTTTCTATACCGAAGCATTTGCTGACTTTCGTTTATAGGAAGTTACTTATTCAACTTGAAATTCCTATGACGGCCAAGTTCGGTGAGCTTCTTTGAGGCCACTTTATGCATTTATTATGTTTTTGATAACCGTAGCCATATTCTGGTTTATACTAAAGGGATATTTTTTATTTTATTATTACTTTATAATTGATAAAAAACAAAATTGAACGATTGGTATAATAGTCATAGTCATATATATTTAATTGGTTGTTTTCTGAATGTATGAAATGTAAAAGGAATTATTATTAGATTTAATTGTAGTTAGCAAGAACTATTAGATGTTTCCTATATGGTAAATCCGTTTCAGATGGCCAATCGTTCGGTAGATCTTCATTGCTGTTGGTTTATTTTGGGTTTTTCAAAAAAAAAAAAATTAGAAAGTTAGTAATTAAGTTTTGTTTTTGTATAATGGGTTAATTTAACATCCACATAACACTTTTTTTTTTGTTTATTTTCTTGTTCACAATTCTGTTTGTATTATAACCTAAAAATGGCGCCCAATTAGCTTTTTGTTCCTTTATATTTCAATATGGCAATTTCACCCGTACAAAAAAGATGGCTGTATGAAGTTGGTTTATGCTCGTATAACAACCTTGAACCAAGGAAATGTTGAAAATGAACCTGTATTAGGAACATCCACTGAAAAACAAAACAAATACAATGACAATTGTACACATTCTCAAATCCTGAAAGATAAATTTCCTATTCCACAAAAACCTACAAGCGTTGCAAGTAAGTTGGTAAGCTTTTGACTTTTAACGAGCATTTTTCCATAAGAAAAGGCAAAGAAAAAGAAAACTATTGAAGAGTAAAACGAGAAAAATTAAACTTAGTAAAGAGAAAAAGATTGATCAACTGGTAATAAAACGGAAAACTATTGGACAGGATTGTTTAATTAGTTCAGATGAAGAGGAATTAAAACTATGTAACTATGTAACTTGATAATGGAAATTGAAACAAGTCATTGCATATGGTGAAAACCATTATGAAACCAGTTGCAGTTTGATCGAAGATTTTTCTTTTTTCCTTAAGGTTGATTTCATTGTCTGACATGTAATATATGGGTACATGAAAATTTGCCGAATTTGAGGACATATGCTTCAATTGTGGGCGTAAGAAGAAAAATATCCCATGGCATGCACCAGAGAGGAAGACTAAAGGAGTTGTAATATGTCCGGTACTACTGTGGATATCTTACCCTGACATGCTAAAAGAGATGATTAGTTCTGTTTTTTTTAAAATAATTTTTATTCCATGATTTAACAACAAATAACTTTGTTAATAATAACACAAATTATCCAAATAGTCTCAACCTTATTTATTAAAAGATATTACTTATTCCGACGTTCCGGCCAATCTAATAAAATAACAGCTTTAATTACCTTATTATTACCAACTTATTATTACCAGTACCAAAACAATATTAATAATATTTTACATACCTTAATTTTAGAATTACAGCCTCACATTAAATTAGAATACTTTCTTGGCTGTTTTGTTATTAAAAATCCTATAAAATTTAGGTACAAATAATTACATAAAATTCAACTATATTTCTCAAAAATTAATTTTACATACATTATGCAGAGATCTTGTGTAAAATTAATTCACGATGAATATAGTTGAATTTTAAATAACTATTTATAATTAAATTTTATTGGACTTTGAATAAAATAATAGACAAAAATGTAGAGATAAAATAATAATATATCTAACCTGGTTGTTGAGGTAGGTTATGTAATAGTTTTATGATTAGTTAATGGTAGTAAAATACAAAAATTTTGAAGAATAGGATTTATTATTAAATTTTATAGTGACAAATACAGATAAATTGAAACATCAAATGCTGCAAATTTATTGGTTAATAAATATGTTATATTTTACAGGTTTATTTAATTAACTTGGGCATAATTGCCTTCTAAGTTTAATAAATCGATGTGTGGTTGTGATATTAAAATTAAAGAGTTCAAATTATAACTATTAATATTTTAATACTGTCAATAATAAGTTATTAAAGCTGTTTTATTTTATTAGATTGTCCATGGTGATGGCCGTATCCGGCCGAAACGTTTGGCATATAATATGTTTTAATAAAGAATTATATATAATAATAAATAATAAAGAAATTCTAATTTCAATAAACGTTTGTTTATAAACAATATATTTTTTTTTAATTTTTGAGGTAAAGGATACTTCCATTTAGAATATAAACTATTATATATTTTGTGCTTGTACAACGTTTCAGGATATTATCCCACATGCATGTACTTTTTTATCCTCATATTTGTCATTTTCATCAATTTAAATTTTTAAATCTTGTCATCTATATACAATATGACATATAGAAGTTATAAAACATTTTTAGACTGTATGTGTATAGGTAACAAGATTTCAAAATTGGAATTGATAAAAATGACAAATATTAGAATGAAATAGTACACGAATATGGTATAATATCCCGAAACTTTGTACAAGCACAAAATATAGAATAGTTTATATTCTAATTGGAAGTTTTCTTCACCTCAACAATTTAAAAAATAATATAGTCTACTTCCTAAAAGGAAAATCTAGAATATATATTTTATTTTATTACCCTTCGAAAAAACTATGACCATCTCTAACGATTTTACATTACCAATCATTAACTGGAATCCTCCTGGGTAATTAGAGAACATGGCCGACCGATGCGGTTTTACATCCACCAGATGGCGTTCACCACTCTGTTTCGGTCAGTGTGAAAAGGTGGAACTATCTGCGGAATAGACAATGACTTGGTTTCAAACATTGGACTGTGCTACCTAGCTGTGGCCACTACATTGAAGTTTCTATAGACTTGACCGAACAATAGCCAAAGCCAAACACGCAACACTGGACAACAAAACATCCTCAGATTGCAATTGAGTCGTATTGGGGATTTCTTTAGTAGCGGAATTCAGGCTTTATAACAAATTTTGCTATTCTTTTATTATATTAAGGACGAAGCGAAAATGGCAGAAAATAAAATCCTTGACTCCTTGGGAAGCATCCACCATCACATGCATGATGATGATGAAAGATGAGGATGGTGATGTTTCAGTGGAAGGCATGCATATAAATAAATATTTTATATTAGCATTTTTATGTTTAAAATTTGTTACTATTTATTATACTGAGGGAGAATTAGATCTAGATATATAGGTAAATAATAGAAAGGGAAAACATAGTATTATAAAAAATAAAAAGATGAAAAAATAATGACAATATAGAAAAATAAAAAGATTAAAAAACTAAACCAATAAGAACAAAAAATACATGTTTTACCATTATATATTTTAGTATTTATTGTCTATGCTTATGTAATATAAGAATAATAAACAAGTGGTAGTATGCTGTGTGCAATTCAGTTGGGAGGCTACTACTTCATAAATAAATTTTTTCTCTGTAAAAAAAAACAGAACAATTTTTTCAGGATAAAAATTCCTCAGGGTTAACATCAAATGTACACAAACAAAGAAATTAAGTAAATACACAGTTAAAAGCATAAAGAAAGAAATCCATTAATGGCGAAGCAATATATCTGCTACTAGAAAAAATAATAAAAAAGTAAGAGAACTTTATCATAAAAAAGAAATGTTTACAAATGTTGTTAAAAGATAATTAAATACATATGCGTAATATTATAGAAAAAAAATTATACTTATATAAAAAAGTAAATGTGACCATAAATTACCAAATGGGGTGTGGAAATATATATATATATGCTTAATATTAAAAAAAAAAATTATACTTATATAAAAAAGTAAATGTGACCATAAATTACCAACTAGGGAGTGAAAAAAATATATATATGCTTAATCTCTGGGAAAAAAATTATACTTATACAAAAAAGTAAATGTGACCATAAATTACTAAATAGGGAGTGAAAAAAAAATATATATATGCGTAATCTTATAAAGACAAAATATATACTTATACAAAAAAGTAAATGTGACCATTAATTACCAAATAGGGAGTGACTTGCTCATTGGTAAGGTACTGTGCTGCTAACTCCCCAATGCTACAAAATAGGCCTCAGTTTATATCCGGCTGTGGTAGATAATTATTTTTCTGTTAGCCGTGAGTCAGCCCTGTGGATTCAGAAGCCCTCGGGGGTCCACTCTGCCTCATAAAGTGGGTGCGCTTAGTTGGGTAAAATATTAGCGGTTAACCTTGATCATGAATCAATCACCACCTGGTACAACCGTTGTTCTATTGACAGTACTTCCTTATAAAGTACTGCACCCTAACACTTTGTTTTGTTTTTAAACGACCAAATAAATGATATTATAAAAAAACAAAAGATTTTTTGTGAGATGCATTTTAAAAAATATGCTAAACTAAAAGTTAAAACGCATTAATACATTAAAACGCAAGTAATAAATTCAGAGTTTTGACATATTTAACAACTAGATTGTTTAGTGAGAGAGTAGAGTTGTTGAATCAGCTGTCTTTTGCTATCTTGCGCATCTGAGACCCCATAAATTGGAAAATTATGAATTCTCGTATTCACATTCAGTTAGCTTTTCTGCCACCATTTCTTGGCAACGCTGAGAATCTTATCAGTGCCTTCCTTTCCTGTGTTTGTTCCTGGAATTCCTTTTCTTATTAGGTACATTTTTCCCCTGTTTTCAATCTTCGGAATTTCCACTTTATTCCTTTTTTGTCCTTTTTAATCCTTTGAAACTTCACTCTAACTCGTCAACATCATTAAATAAATGACTTTAAAAATATTACAAGAGAACCTGAAGAAATACCGACAAAACAATTTCGGTTGTTCAGCTTTCCCGGAAAAAGGTCTCGTTCATTACACTAGGTTATAAAAACAGTTGTAATTTTTAATAACCAAAAATATCCCAATTAAATATTTACGTGATAATCTTGAGACAATAACGAAAAAATATCATTTTCCCTAAAAAAGCAACAATGGAATTTTTTACCCACTGCCTTAATTGTATTACAAAACTACTTAAAACTATTTTTCCATCTACAAAATATGGTATATAATTACTGATTATAAAGCTGATTTACAACTATAATTCACGACATTAATAATCCATTCGAGCTGGGCGATCTACCGAGTCTTCGGTTGTAGCCAATTGCATTGTAAGCCTAAATCAACATGTGTCATGTTATTCCTGGCGTTTGCATTAATGGGTATACGCGTCTGTGTGTGTATGTGCGTCGTATTCATGTATATATTTACGAGTATATTTTTGTACGTGTGTATATATGCATGGGCGTTTCATATTAATTAATTGATTATTTTATATTCTTTTGTTTACTTTTTATACTTCATTTATTTCTAACTTGGAATATGGATTTATTTTATTTTGTTTTCTGATATAATTTGTATTGTAGATATAGTTTAAACTCTGATATTTTTATTATATCACTTTCTGGTTAGATGTGGTTTCTTTTACATGTACATTAATATTATTCTGGAGGTACACAGTCCCAGAATAAAATTTATTTTCAATCTATCTATCTATCCATCTAGTCCCATCATTCATCCAGTACCGATCTTGCCCCTTCTGACTATTAGTTGTTTGGTCCACTCAAAGATGCATTAAGGGGCTGTCGATGTACCTTGGACGAAGTAATAAAATAAGCGGTGCATTCCTGACTTGCAGCTCAACAGAAAACCTTCTTTTCATGAGGACATCATGAAGCTTGTACTACGATGGACCAAGGGCATTGAAAAGCAAGGGGACTAGAATCGTATTTCTTTTTTTTCTTTCTTCATATTTTTCTTAAATTCACTTTCTTTTTTTTCCATTAGAAGTCAATTATTTATTTTGTTAAATCCATAAATGTCAAATGTTTTTGTTATTAACTTTAATAACTCCAATAATTTAATAAATCTTTTATTAAGGATTATTATTTTAATCTCTTTATTTTTATCTTTTTTTTTATTTATAACGTTGTATATAGTTAGGGGTATTTTTGTATGAGACCCTTCCCATAATCAATTGTTTAAAAAGAAAAGTAACTATTACATTAACCGAATAAAGCCCATTAGGCTGATCTGGTATTAAATAAAAAATCAAATAAAAATTCTGAGAGCCGAAGAAATGAAATAAATATATACATAATTATCTATTTATGGTATGCATTTACCACCGATGTACATAACAACATTTTCACTAAAATCTACTTAAATTAATTAATCGATTAAATGGTCTTTATTATCAGATTGTTTGCTCATTTAACTGACAGGACTTAAATGGCAAGTTTTCGTAATTAAACAGAGGTTTATAATCAAGTTCAATATTATTATATTTACCAACAGCCTTGTAAAGAACGGGGTAACCAAATTCGCTCTTGTAGACAACCCCCATGACAGACAATTAAAAGGTCTCATCTAGCATGACATCCTGTTATAAAGTCTGTATTTATTAATTCTCTTATTAACATTACTTCTATTTTTTTTCGCTTCGTCCTTTTTTCAAATTAACTTTTTTTTCCATAAGAAGGCAATTGTTTGTTTTGTTAGGTCTACGAATGTCGTTATTTATTTTACTTTTCTCTCTCATTAAGAATTTTTTTAATCTATTTATTTTATCTTAATTTTTCTTTTTTTACTTATAACGTTGTATATAGTTAGGGGTGTCTTCCCCTCCTCCCCCCACCATAATCAATTGTGAAAGAAAAAATATAGCTGTTATATTATCCATGTAAGGCCCACCAGGCCATTCTGGTATTAAATAAATAAATAAATAAAAGACAGTCCAATCTCTCCCTATTGCTTGCATATGAGTATGACTTCGTAATCTTTTTTTTTAAACTGTTGAATTTTAGGCCGAAACACAGAAGTTGATTATCATTTTCCTTAACTTAAGAACCCTAAAATATGAACTTGATTTAGTGAATGATAACAATTTCTTCCTTATTACAATATAATAATTTATTACATATTACATAGCAACGTTTCGGGAGATTTCCCCCATCTTCAGGCTGCTGATAACAAAAAACTTATCTTTCACATATAATTATTCTCCTATAAGTCTTATTAGCTAATATCTTATAATATTATTGTCATTAATGAGTAAAAATTTTTTCAAATGTCCTACATTGCATGAGAAAGGTAATTGTTCTCCTGCAATGTAGGACATTTGAAAAAATTTTTACTCATTAATGACAATAATATTATAAGATATTAGCTAATAAGACTTATAGGAGAATAATTATATGTTAAAGATAAGTTTTTTGTTATCAGCAGCCTGAAGATGGGGGAAATCTCCCGAAACGTTGCTATGTAATATGAAATAAATTATTATATTGTAATAAGGAAGAAATTGTTATCATTCACTAAATCAAGTTAATACCTTAAGATTCTTCCAGTCAAAGGATTATTAAACCTAAAATATGAGTTTTTATAAAAAAAGATAATTAAAAATGTTTCGTTTATAATTTTCGCCTTCCCAAGTCTTTTAGTTTTTTTTTGTTTTTTTTGAAAATCACAAAAATAGCGAAAACACTTGAACACAAGTTACGTTAGTATTATTTTAACCATGGGTAGATTATTTATACATTTTTATAGAAAATGATTGTAATAAATCATTTATTCTTTCAGTGTTAAGAATTATCTTTTTTATTTGGTAATAAGATTACAGAACTTTCATTTGGAGAGTATAATCATTGTGACGTAACAGAGAGCATGTCGAAAAAAAGTATGGAGGCAGAGGTTTTATCCTCGAGGATTTTTTTCAAAAGGAATTAATGCATCAGACGGGTTTGAATTAGCCTTTTGGGGCTTTTAGAGACAAGAAGTAAAAAGAGCAGAGGGAAGGATTATACGACTGTATTGTGTTCCTTTTGCGGACTGTCTGCAATTTTGTTTGTGCCGATTTTCACTGATGCAAATCCTAAATCTCAAGGTACTGACATGGCGATTTTCTTATGGAGATTTTATAGTAGTTATTTCATATTGTCGCTCATCCTATCCTAAGCAGAGTCTAAATATTTTTTTTTCTAATTTAGAAAATATTGATATGTATCGAGGTATTAACAATTATTAATATTATAGGGGTCTTTGCTATATGTCTTGTCATACCTGTGCCGGGTATGTGACTGTCAACAAAGGGTACTTCGCAGGTGGTTAATGGACAGGTGAAAGGGTCCTGAGCAAATCTATTAAAAGCAGGTATTGCCTGCTGGATTTGACGGTGGGCAGGTCAATAATAAACAAACACAAACAACAAACACACTTCTAAATGTACCACCCCCTTTAGCGCATTCTTCTTGGGCGCGGTTGATGATAGCCAATGAGGAAATGAGATTCCCAAAAGGCGACGCCTCTTTTTGAAACAAGTGGGGGCAGAAGTAAAGAGAAGAGATTGAAGACACAGAAGCAGTAGAGGTGCAGAAATAAGAAGACGGGCGAGAGAAGAGGTCCTGAGAAGGGCTATGAGACATGGACGCCATACCTTATGAACAATAAGACACTCACCTTACTACACGTATCACCCATATCAACCAACTCAGCACTCATCCAGATATATATATTAGGTAATAATGTAATAATCGATATTTTATGACCAATTATCTGAATCATTTTAACATCATTGTAAATAAATACTCAGTTCCTTTATGTAGTTTATTTACTATTATATTACTCAATACCACCCCTTATTATATTATATAATTAATGGTAGCAACATTTTATAAATATAAAGTTATTCAATTGGTAACTGGTAAACACACAAAAAGCCTTTGGAAAATAATCCAATCATAATAAGAGTTTCGCAGAACTCAATATAAATTAATTAATTAACTTATTGTTTGATAATTGCCTTCAGCAATTATCCTGGCATCCCGATTAAATCCCGAGACAGTGCATAGCATTATTGTCATCCCTAGCGGGGACTTACTATCCACTTTACCAATTAGTAGTAATTAACAAGTAGTTCAATTTATTGTCCCAAAACAATAAGGAGTAGTATTATAGTTGTGAAAATGATTCAGATAAATTTGTTTTTAATCTTAGAACTTTATTTTTCATTTTTAATAATTAATGTACATGTAGTGGTATATATCTGGTGTTTGTTTTTTATTATGAGTCATAATAAT
>NW_027115878.1:649095-669476 GCF_000696795.3 Halyomorpha halys
CATTCCTGGCAATCCTCCGAGGCGCCTGAAAAGAAGATGGCCTCGTGACCTTATATTGTAAACTGTTTTTAGAGTTCTACTACTGGGTAGTTTCTCTATACCCTGTATCATATCATTATGTCATTATGATAAAAATTTACTGGTTGTATTTTTTTCTACAGTTGTAAATATCAACAAATAAATAAAAAAAATAAAAAAAAAACTTCGCGTTCGCGTCCGGAGTAGAGGAAGTTCCATTATTTTTGGGCCCAAAAGCATAAACATGTACATTGTTAGCTTAAAACCTTAATAAAATTGTTCATTTTAAGGGGATTCCGTTAGACAAGGGCGTCCGTTAAGAATTTTTCTCTATTATATTTTTAATATTTAACAATAAAAAAATAACTGAGAGAATAATGAAAAAAAAAATGAAAAGACACAGGTTTACTGAGATGTAATTTTATAATTTCCAAAAAATCTACCTAAGTAATTCGCATTAATAGTACATGTTTTTTATTTTGAAAGATTTCATGACCAGTTTCTTTAAAACTAGAACAAGTAAATGGGATTTTTTTAGTCTCTAGGATTTTAAAGAAAAACAAAACAAAAAAGAAAGAAACATATGTCCTGAATGAATGGGAATCGCTAACTCATCCCTAATTCTCGTATTGCCTACAAAGCTAGAGAGCTGGTAACTAGTCACTGGTGTCCCTTTTAGCTAATTAGGAAAAGTAAATATGTTTTGTGATTAAGCGATAAAACTTCCTTAGTAAACCATATATATAATTATATTCTCAGACATACCATTGCAATAATCTAATTTTTGCCTAAATTATTGATAATAGTACATCCCGTTTGTAGAACGTACATGTAATCATGAATTATGTCTGGGATTATTAAAAGATTATAATTTGATTATTACATTATTAAATGTATTATCTATTAAATTTATTGAATCATATTTTTAATATTATGTTTTATGTAAAACAATTCTAATAAGTTAGACTAAGCTTTGGTAATGATGAAAAACGTTATAGACAACTGAAAATATGGACCAGCGCACTTATTTTTTGAATGGAGAGAGTAAGCTGCCAAGAAATGTGAAGCTAAAAAGGCAGGCCTTATGATGAACTTCAAGGGCGTGGCAGAGGAGAAGGTGCCATTCACAGGCTGCCTTCTATTTCACTTTAGATATATTCATTAACCTCAAGTTAAACCTGTGATACGGGGCCGTGGCCATCTGCCCACTTTTTAACTTCATTTTTGTTCTAAATAAGAATAGGATATGGCACTTCTCCGACTATTATCAAGACCAATAGAACATTGCGAATAGTTGGAGTGACAGTTGTAACGAGTTACTGATTCTACTTTTCCAGTTACAAGGTGCTCAATCTTATATTCATATACCCCCCTCTATTTTTTATTGTTTTACATACACATGTGCATTTATGTGTATATATATTATATATACATCTGTGTATTTCAAGGATTTGAACATTTATCTTACAACTCATTTTTCTAATAATTACATATTCATTTTACTTAAAATTTCAGAATAATGGTGGTTTAGTCCTTTAGAATCTGATTTAAAGTTTACTGTATAATTTATATTTTCTGAAATGTAAATTGATTCTAATATTTGTCTTCTAAAATTATTGTTTTCTTTATGAATCACCTTGACATTTTCAAAATCAAAATTATGTTTATTATGAACATGTTGTAACAATGCTGTTTTTCTTGTGTCTTTTTCATATTTTTTATGTTATTTCCATGTTGTTACATCCTATCTTTTATATATTGCTTAGTTTCACTAATATGTATGGCTGGACAATTAATTTTTATATTGGATTTTAATTTTTAAAATGCCAAGGTGATTTTTGGAAATGTAAGTGTGTTTCTGTTAATAATAATTACTTTTGATAGCCCTCTAGTTTCGGAATCACCATAAGATGACCATTTTCTCGCCATATTCGTCATAAAATTTAAAATAAATCTACACCTTTAAAATGTCATACGAAACAATTTTGTTATAGATCCCGATGTGATGTGATCCCAATATGAAATAATTTTGAACATAAAATACTCTAACTAGTGAATCCTGTGGCGTAAGCTTGGTGGAATAAACCGGGACGTGCTCTGGAATAATTTATCTACTCCAAAGGAAAGATTATTTCGAATTCAGCCCATATAGGGGATGAATAACACCTGTTATATTATATTAGTGTACAATTGTAATGTAAATATACTATATATTTATGTTATATATATGTTTATTTATATTGCGTTGATCCAAGTTGCCAACAAACTTCATAAATTTTTTAAATTATTTACTGATACTTAAAATTGTATTAAAAACAGTAAATTTTATGTCAGTTATACATTATCAACCCATTAATAAAAATCCAATAACATTTCTAAAGGAGAAGATTTCGAGGCAATTTTGATGTTTTGATAACAAAAAATATCTTTGAAGTCTTAATCGTTATAAATATTTATTTTCGTTCGATGTTCATGGAGAAAAAACATAATTTTTATGAGAAAAAATGTAGTTAAGTGAACATAGTGTTTTCCGAAGACGAAAATCATTAAATTTTTTTTTTTTTATTTAAACTATTTTTTTCAGTTTTTTGTGTTTAATATTTAGCAATTGATAGTGTTAATCCTTACATAACAGTTGGAACCACTATTGCAACAAGAAACCATTCTTCAGAAGTGAATAGTTAATATTTATGAAGATTAAAGGAAACCTATAGATTGGGAAACAAGATAAGATACACAACTTTTTTAATAGTGATTTTTTGTCTTATTTTTTGTTTCAAAAATATTGTTTTTCTTGTTCATATCCCAAAAAGTAAATATAATACGAGAAGCTGTGGTAAATTAAAAAAAAATGTATAAAGAATAAATTTGTGAGGAGGCAAACTTCTATAATATCTATAGAAATTTTTCCAAATACGATTTTAACCAAAATAAATTAAAAAAATAAATGAATAAAAGGAATAAGAAAACTGCATTTTTGACGAATAATACATAAATGACTCTGGAAACAGTAGAAACATTTTTTTTTTATTTACATGAATTGTTGTCAGATAAAATTTCTTTTTCGACTTCTGTTGGTTGATAGCATTACAATTTATGGAGTTTGTAAAATGGATGAATAATAAATAATTAATTTTAGTCTCATATAAATAAAATCACGGCCTATCGAATTTTAAAATCTATTAATTATTTTAGTAATACAATTTATACTTATAAAATAAGTACTAAATTTTTATAGATATTTTTGTTGAGAAATAACTTGTCAAAAATTGCTGTCTGTATACCTTCCAGTCTTTTGTTGTTGGAAGTTTTATGTGAGTATTAACTCCAGGAAGCGCTAGTAATTCTACGGTAATTTCTTTGTGGGTACAAAGATTTATTACATGGGGAGACCATGGAATAGCAGTCAACCTTCACAGGTTTGACACAAGAGTCTTTTGATTCTATCCTAACTTACTCCAAGTCTTATGTTATATAATAATATTGTTATTGTAACTCCATATTTTAATGTGGGAATATTATTTTTTTCTTGTATTCTTATTAGAAAAAAAAATTAGATCACGTTATATATTTTTATTAATTTTTTTTATAACTTTAGTTTTCATGTACCATTATTCATTTGCTATACATATCATAACCTATTTAGGTTTTAGGATAAATATCCCCCCCCCCCAATCTTCTTAGAATTCAAAAATTAACAAATATTATACTAAAAATAATATCAATACAGGGCAATATAGCAATATTAGTTGTCCTATGCAAATATTTCAAATGATGTACTGATATTAGTCATAAAAAAAGGAAATGTTATTGATAATGGGAGATAATATCTTATTTTGAAAAGAAGTTAGAAATCAAATTTTTAAATTTTCAAAAAATCAAAATTTTTAGAATTTTCTGGATTTATTATATAGAGTTGGACTTTTTTTTTTATTTCTGTGGTTGTCCCACGAAATGAAAACTTGACCCCCCTCCCCACTATGGTCAGAATAGGTTGGTTACCTTTAGATAACCTCCTCCCTCCATGTTAGAAATGACCAGGAAGGAGGTCATAAATAATAAAAAAAAAAAGTTATCTAAATATGATACCAGGAAGCTTGAACTAGTACAGGTTGTTGTTTACCAATATCTATGGGCCAAAGTTACTAATGATGGGAGATTGTATTCGGAGATAAACCAGCACAAAGGGAAAGCAACAAATGTTTATCACCAAGTCTGTAACGTAATAATTGACTAATGGGAAGTGAAATTAAAAATAAAGATGACGTTTTATAAACAACTCTTCATACCTATGCAGCTGAAAGTTGGCCTAGTATCGAAAAATTCACAAGCCACAGAAATGTAATTTTTCAGGAAAAAATTGGCAAACCTAAATTCGACCGAACGAGAATTATAAAAAATTGAGAATAAACAGAGAACCACTCACAGAAAATATACATAGAAAAGAAGTGAAGTGGTTCTGCCATTTGCAAATAATGCTGATGAATAAACTCCCCAAAAGTATTTAGGAGGCAAAGACGGAGAGAAAACGACCACGTAGTTGACCAAGAATGTCGGATCTGGCAAGAAACAGAGGAATCATTGAAGTCAAGAAGTTGCCTACGGAGAGGTATGTGAGATTGGATCCTGCCCTGACACCATAAGGTTTGTAAGTTTGTTAAAAAAGAATTTACAAATCTGTCTCAATATAAAAATATTATGTTAAACATAAATCAATACAAAATATTCAAAACGAAGATAAAGCCTTGCTAGATATTGGGGATGAAATATATAAAGTTGAGCGATGAATTGTAGCTTCGTATACTTCATGCAATAATTTAATCAAAAATAACAAGATGGTTCTTTTAAAAATCCAAAACAAAATGATGAATATTTCGGAGGAATGTGTATATTTTTCGATCGGACATTATTGCTAGCCTTAAGATATAAAAAATGCTTAGGAAAGAAGTTGACTCTAATTATATAAAGGATTATAGATCATAAGTTTTGGCCAAAACATGTGGGGAATCCTCAGAGCTAAAATAGATCAGATAGATGTAAAAAAAAACATATAACATATAAGAAACAAGAAAGAAAAACTATTGCAATGAATATTAGTGGTAAATGATAATTTATGACGTTTGTCTTTGTAAGATTAGTACTTCCGTAGAATAATAGTTCAGTAGTTCTTGATATGTGCTAAACATAAATCTAGTTCTTCAGACGAAATTTTATATGCAAAATTCATGTTCATACGCAGATTAGTAGTTCAGTAGTTCTTTAT
Organism: Halyomorpha halys; assembly: GCF_000696795.3. Lineage (NCBI taxonomy): Eukaryota > Metazoa > Arthropoda > Insecta > Hemiptera > Pentatomidae > Halyomorpha > Halyomorpha halys. The sequence goes on from NW_027115878.1 coordinate 654,377, forward strand.
ATTTGCTAAAATAAATTAATTTCTAGTGCATATGCCAATTTTTTTATTCATATGGATTAGTAGTTCTTGATATTTGCTAAAATAAATTGATTTATAGTTCTTCAGACGAAATTTCATATGCCAAATGCATGTTCATACGCAGATTAGTAGTTCAGTTGTTCTTGATATTTGCTACAATAAATTGATTTCTAGTTCTTCAGACGAAATTTCATTTACCAAATACATGTTCATGCGCAGTTAAGTAGTTCAGGAGGTCTTGATATTTGCTAAAATAAATTGATTTATAGTTCTTCAGACGAAATTTCATATGCCAAATACATGTTCATACACAGATTAGTAGTTCAGTTGTTCTTGATATTTGCTACAATAAATTGATTTCTAGTTCTTCAGACGAAATTTCATTTACCAATACATGTTCATGCGCAGTTAAGTAGTTCAGCAGGTCTTGATATTTGCTACAATAAATTGATTTTTAATAAATATGCAAAATTCATATTCATATCTAGATTAGTAGTTCTTGATATTTGCTAAAATAAATTGATTTATAGTTCTTGAGACAATAGTTTATATGCCAAATGCATGTTCATGGGCATATTAGTAGTTCAGAAGTTCTTGATATTGATATAAATTGATTTCTAGTACACATGCAAAATTCATATGAAGATTATTAGTTCTTGATATTTGCTAAAATAAATTGATTTCAAGTACATATGCAAAATTCATATTCATATGAAGATTATTAGTTCTTGATATTTGCTAAAATAAATTGATTTCTAGATGTTCGGACAAAATTTCATATACAAAATTTATATTCATATGCATAAATCATTCAAAATACTATTCCTAGGAAGATAAACGCCATAAACTATTTTATAGCACATTAAACTAACTTTAATGTAAGTGCTAATAGACATTTATTCGTCTCATGGTTTCTGAGATATAGATTTTATTACTGATTTTTTAAGATATTTTTCACGAAATGATTAAACGTAAATAGTTCTATCACGGCTCATATTTTAGCAAATTTACTCTACTTTGACTGATGTCCTATTACGTTTTCTAATTTTGTTAATAGTTTTAAAAATATGGAGCTTCGAATGAAATTTTTTTTTCGTTTTAAAACAACCGCCATTTTTTCATTCCACCTATCCATAGTTCGCATACTAATAAATTGTTCGTAGTACGTGCGGTTTGACTATTACTAGTAGACCAAGATGTGACTAAAGTGGTAATTTTCTGAACTACTAAAACAGTCTGTCGCAAGCTTCGAAAAAAATTGAACAATTTATAACTGATTTTGATAGAAACACATGAATTAAATAAAATTGACTTTAAATGGTCGGGGGGTGCGGTCAACAAATAAACAAAAAATTCCTTTTTCCAATTTAATTGACCCTATTCCTTTTTTACACTGTTCCAATGTAGTTTTCCGGATTCCTTGTTCAATTCCGCGTTGTAAGTCCTTATACATCGGTGAAACTAAGAGTCAACTTAAAAACTGTATTTTCCAGCACAAAACATCAACCTACTCTTGTAACCCATTTGCCTCTAAATTGTCAGAACACGCTTTAAACCTCAATCATTCTTCTAACTTTGATAATATTTGAATTATTGTTATTGTCCCTAACCATTAAAAAAAGCCTCATCTCATAATCCCTTCATATAAATTTAACAGATAATTCCGTCAATCATGAAGTCAATAAAAACTTCATCTCCCTGACATACCGAAATATCTTAAACATTATTTAATCCCTAAAATTCTTCTTTGCTCTACATTCTGCATTTCAGAAGCCCACTTTCCTGTCATGTCTTTTATCTGATTTTATTTTTTAATTCCCACCCCCATACTTTATCTAATTTTATTACATTGTATCTATTCATTTTCTTTTATATTTATATATATCTTATTTTTATTTATATTCATATCTTACTTCCAACTTAAGTATACTTACATTTACAAATTTATTATTAGTGTTTACTCATTTTGAAACGCCTATACCCCATCCTGGATTTCAATCATAAAATTCCTGATCACCAGTTTGGATTTCGAACATCCCACTCTACTATCCAGCAATGTCATCGTGTAGTGGACGTAGTCTTATCTTCTTTGGAGCGCGGAATGTACTGCGCAGGAGTCTTTTTCGATGTAGAACAGGCTTTTGATCGAGTCTGGCACCCGGGACTGCTTTATAAACTCCGTAAATTCCTACCTCCTACATACATTCTCATCATTCGTTCCTTTCTCATTGATAGATTTTTCCAAGTAAACCACAATGGTTCCTATTCATCCCTCTATTCTCAGTCCGCTGGTGTTCCTCAAGGTAGTATCCTTGGTCCCATCCTCTACACCGTCTATACAGCTGACATTCCAACCAATCCTAACACTATCCTCACCACGTATGCCGATGACACATGTGTGCTCGCTGTTAATAATAACCCATTTATCGTATCCCAAAATCTCCAATCCCATATCACAGCCCTCAAAAAATGGTGTCGTAATTGGAGTATTAAGATAAATTCCAACAAATCCCATCAAATCACCTTTACCCTTCGTCGTAAACCTACTGACTGTCCTACAGTTTCATTTAATGATGTTACTCTTACCCCTGCCGAACAGATCCGCTACCTTGGACTACATTTGGACAAACGATTAACCTGGAATCCTCACACAAGACTGAAAAGGCAGGAAACTGCAAGTCTAGTTGAAATCGACAGCACTTACTACGGTCTAAACTTCCAACACATTACAAAAGACTGATCTACATGACTATTATAAGGCCAATCTGGACATACGGAGTTGAGCTTTGGGGCTCCACTAAACCTTCAAATTCCTCTCGTACTCAATCCTTACAATCCAAAATCACTATAAACTACTATAAACATCTCATTTTCTCTTTAATGTCCCCCCCTTTTATTTTAACATTTTGAATCAGCCGCCATTTTTCATTCTCTCTAAGTATACTTGGTAGTATAATGAATTTTTACTAGTAATTATGAGTAGTTTTGATTAAAGTAATCGACTGAAGCAATTGACTTGTACTATAAGTCTGGACCCCTGTGTTTGATCATACAGTGCTTTAGATAATTAAGGAAGTAATGTGATAGTGCACCTATAGTTAGTACTATCGCAGAATATAACAAAGCGTTAAATCCCTAAAGGATAGTTTGTGCTTTTATTCATTAAGTTGTTACTGGTCGTTAATGAATTATTAGATCACAAAGTACAGCAACATCGTTATCCCGGATTACTTTGATCATCCATAGTATCATTGAAATTCAAATATATTCATGTTGAATATTAAAACCGTCGTATTTCACAGAAATCTCTTAAGGGTCAATTTCATTTCAAATATTTGAAGTAAAAAATGGTCTTTTGAAAGCTCATGAAGGCAATTACCTAATGTGATCGTCTGGAGAGTCTAAACTGCTCGCTGTAAGACTACTCATACTTCAAAAGGCCGGTAAGGGTTAGAGGGGTTTTTATTTCTTAGGGAAAATGATTGCGTCCACCCTAATGAGGGAATTTTTAAATTAAAGTTGGTAATACCGTGGGACCATATTGAATCTTATTGATAATATTCTTTATTTATAATGATGAGAAGATAGTTGCCCATGGATAATATATATGGTTGGAGGTGCGGCCAGAGAATAACAGAAATAAGTTTAAAAACTTGAAGAATATTGATACAAAATAAAGTAATGAAAGAAGTGGGAAATAAAACGTATATATAGGTAATTAAATATGCAAGTAAAACAACATAATTGATGAAATAAAAATATAAAGTTATATAATACAGAGAAACAACGAAATATGAATAATTTTATTTAATAATTAAAGTTATGGAAAGAAAATATATGTAACTAATCTAATATGTAAGCCAAAAAAAAAAAAAGAAGAAGAAGAATAAAGTAACAAAATATTAAGTTATGACAATAATATTATATGGTGAACAAAACAAATAATGTGGGTAAGAAATAAGAAGAGAAGAATAGAGAAGGAGAAAAGGGGGTAACGTAAAGATAAGAAAAAAGAGAACAAAACTTCAGACATACCTGGCTTGGAAGACGACGGACATCCAAGTAAAGGTCAGCGGTGTGGGTGGCAAGATTCTGAGTTTAAAAATACGTTAAAAGAGATGACGAAACTACCGAAAGATGAAGAATACGTTACAAGTTACATAGAAGAGTAAAAATAAGCATTTTAAAATATTTAAGAGGAAACATATAAATGGGTGACGGAAAATGATCTAGAAATTATCAAAGAACATAAACAATGGGAGAAAAAAATATTAAACATTAGTTCTATTTTAATAAATTAACTATTTGGGAATATGTAAGCGATAAGTTTTGTTTGTCGGTTTTTAAATTGACGTAAGAAGGTTCTATTTGGATATAGAAGCTTTCAGAGATAAGCCTTTTGTCATTGTTACGAACTGTGGCCAGTATAGATTTATTATCAAAATTAAAGGAATGGTTTAATGATAGAGAATGCTCTGAAAGTTTTGAGGCAGAATAATTTATTTGTTTTAATTCATGGATCATAGCCCAGGCGGTAAAGATGGTCAGGGCAACTACTGAAGGGACTATTGTTTTCTAAATAGGTGAATAGTACCGTAACTTATGAAAGCACAGATTGCAATTGTGAACACTAACAGCTAAACAAACTTTTAACAGGCTGTTTTAGTGGTTCAAATAATGTGACCAATTTCAGTCACAGCTTGGTCTACTAGTAATAGGCAAAGGGCCCAGGGATAAAAACAGTTGTTTCACCCCAATTTTAGATTATTCTAATTAAAACTACTAAAATATTCAATAGTATTAAATAAGCAGATAAATGCATTTTGAGGGACCTTGTGTTCATTAACCTGTTAAAACCTTTCTACTATCACTCGAACATCTTTAAAAAAAAGTACTAAATATTCACAAAATATGTGTTACGGGATCCTTGAACGGCCCATGTTAAGGATCTCGCGGCTTGGATGTGATACGCGTTCCAACGGTTAATAACCACTGTTTAATAACTTAAGAGTGGGGTCTAGGTGGAGCCATTCATAACAAGAGAGCCTGGTTCAATAGTAGGCAAAAAGTATTTACACCAGCAGACCAACTAATGCTTCGCTATTGTTATATTTGAGGATGAATATAGATTGAATGGACACAATTGAAAGTTTGATATCAATTGTTTTATTTATTTAAAATTAAGCATTTACGTATACATAATTATTATAATTTGGTAACATAAATTGCTTTTTGAATATACAAAGTTTTTGGTAATTCCAATTGCCATTATATACAAACAGTGTCAACAGCTCAAAATTTCCTAAGTCGGACGTTTAAATAGTTGGACCTGCAACATCACAAAGTGCAATGAGTTCTCAAATATCAAATTAACCTAAAGAAACTCTAGAAATATTACCAGATATATGCACTACTGAAAAAAACACTGATTTGGGAAGGAAATAGAGAAAGGATGACTGATTTCAATCAATTTTTCTTCAGTCATTCTACTCCCCCCCTCCCACCCCAAAAAATGAACATGTTCCAATATTTAATATTATTTTTTTCTGACTATGTTATGTATAAATATCAAGGTTATTTATTTACAAAAGGATTTATTTTTTGTGAAGAATGAGACAAAAATAATTCTGAATGCATTCCTAAATGTTCGAAAACTATATCTTTTCTATAAAAAAAACCGATAAAAAAGGAAATCTACAACAAGATAAATTAGAAATACAAAAACAAGAATAGTTAAAAGGCAAACAATTAATTAAATTATCTATATGAAGAATATCTTGTCTGCAAGCCTTTTTCTAATGGTTAAGTTATTTTTTAAGGAACAAATTTATCCATATAAGTCTAATTATATAATTTACTGTATTTCTCCTTTTTTTTTGTTATTTTTATCCTTTTCTTTATTATTACTATTTCCTTTTATTTTTAATGTTTATAATTTTTATTATGATATTTTGTTTTTTATGGTTTGTACAGCTTTAGGAGTTTATGGTGTTATATAATCTAATATTATAAACCATTTTCGAGTATTTTTTATGGCTCACATCCGCTGTCAAGAGGATTCCTCTAAAAGATGTTTCAAAAAGATTGTTTTCGTAACAGTGCCGTACATTTAAAATTGTCCTACCTTTAAAGATGTCTTTTAAAGGGAATATTTCTCATCAAAAGCCTTCACTGCGCTAGTAAATGAACAAAAATAAATTATATGGAGTGTCTAAGGAGATGAATCAATTAGTACATAATAACTGTGAAAAAAAAACGAATATTTTCTGAGCTACTCACAAAAAAAGTTTCATTTTTTTCGTAACTTTTTTTCTACGGGAGATAGAGAAGATTTCAGCAGCTTTGAACCTTGCCAAGTATTTCAATGTTTTTCGCCTGGTTCCCTTGGCACTGTGGAACAGCTGGTAACGAACTAGCTGATCGGATCAGCAAAGGTGGCGGTTTATGAAGGAATTCCACACCACAGAGTGCCTGTCGAAGACCATTCCCTTCATTAAGCAGATAATTAAATTGGAATGAAAACAAATGAGGGCAAATGTTATTGATAAATTAAGGGAAATTAGAAGTGACGTCTCTCCTTGGATATTATCAACTAGAAATGTACGCAGAGAGGAGGTGATTTTGGCCTTCGATTAGGTTATACGCGCCTGATCCACAGTTATCTTATGGCCTGCGATTTTTCCTTTATATGCCAGACTTGCGGTACGCGACTTACTGATAGCACATATTATTTGAATGCTGAACATAGAACTCCTTCAAATGTTTATAGGATTTAACAGCGGATCTCCATTCGATTTTGCAGGATAACTAACAGGATAATCTCTTTGAATTCCTCCATCATTCCAAACTTTACCATAAAGTTTAATCAAATTTTACCACAGATCCTCATGTTGCAATAGTTTCACATTTCAATATAATTGTGGCCATGAATCCTGACCCTTCCTCCTATATAGTGTGTGGTCGAGCGTACATTCCAAAAGTCTTAACTTACAAGTATATGCTTTGCGAAATGACCTTATACATAAGTGGTTGAAAATAATTAAATAAAAAAAATCTTACCTAGGCAATAGAAAACATTTTTAAAAAAAGCATGTAAATCGATCTGTAAAATCAGAGAAACGTTTTCATCTAAAAAAACCTTGTAAAAAATAGCATTTTTTAAAAATAATTATCTTCCCAAATTTTTGTTATCAATATGCACAAAAAAATTATACTGATATTGAAATATAGATAATATAAATTTAAATGGCAATTTACTCCAGTATTTCAAAAGTTTATTCTGGACAAAGATTTTCCCAAATTTTTTTTATCAATATGCACAAAAAAATTATACTGCTATTGTAATATAGATAATATAAATTTAAATGGCAATTTACTCCAGTATTTCAAAAGTTTATTCTGGACAAAGATTTTACCATTACCTTTTATAGATGTATAGATTTTATGGTCATTAGTAATTTTAATTACTTTAACTTACGAGTAATTGTATTTTAATTTAAATTTCATTATGAGAGGCCAGTGATTAGGCTCATTTTAATTATAGCTGTTAAATTTTCTTAAAATCTTTAATAATATCTAGCCCGGAATAATATCTTAGTGAAACGTGCTTCGTGTTTTATTAGGCAGCTTCAGCCTTTCGGAATAAAACCATTATTGGAAACTATGATGGGGAAAATTCCTCGGCTTTCCACTCTATAAAGATGCTTCAATTCTTCGGCTTAATCTTACTTCTCTTCTTTCCATCAAAGGTTTTTTTTTAATTATCTTATTTTTAAATTTGAAATTAAATTTAAATATGAATCAATATATTTTTTTATTTAATGCCGCTTAAGAGGAGTTAATATTTAAATGGTATCCCTTATAATTTAGATTACTGACTAGTAACTGACTTAGTAATATCCCAGTAGATAGCATGCTAAGCATTTTCTATTTTTGTGTGTGGGTCAATATCCAATATGTGCATAGATATTTAATAAAGTCTTAGTAGAGCGCGATAAGATGAGAGAATCTGAAGAACGAGATACAGGAATTTCGTTGGAATCCTTATCTTATATCTTGTTATTAAGGGATACTTGAAGAAACAAAATCAGAGAAACGTTTTCATCTAAAAAACCTTGTAAAAAATAGCATTTTTTAAAAAATAATTATCTTCCCAAATTTTTTTTATCAATATGCTAAAAAAATTATACTGCTATTGTAATATAGATAATATAAATTTAAATGGCAATTTACTTAATAACTTACAAATATTTGAATTTTAATAATGAAATAAAAATAATTAAAGACAGAGCTATGTAAATATTTAAGAATGTCGAGATCAAACCGCATTTTGTCAATTTCTAAAAGAAAAATTCATTCTGCAGTGAATAGAGTGCTACCAATGGGTTTTAACTCTACACGCCTATATCACTTTTAACTGAGACCAAATTTAAATGTATCATGATGTACGATTCTAAATAGCAATAAATAAATAAAAAACTCTGTTGTGAAAAATAAACTCCAAAGTTTAGTGGGAAAAAATGTGATATATAACACATTAAACTTCCAAAAATAATCTACCATTCCCTAGCACAATCAATTTTTTTTTTTAATTGAACATAATGTATTTAGGTCTGGAGGTTCTCATTTATGTTATTAAGGATTTAATAAGCATTAATAAAAACGTTTGAATTTTTAAGTTTATATTTATTCTAATCCTTACAGTCCAAAATCCTTCGTAAAATCCTTAATGCTCCTTACTTTGTCACAAATCAAATCATTCATCAGGACCTCAATGTTCCCTATGTTGCCGATTTGGCCAGAACCAGATACCAATCCTTCCATAATAAACTTCCCAACTACCCAACCCAACTCTAACCTGGCTTCTCCTTCACTACCTAATAATCCTCCTAGGCGTCTGAAAAGAAGATGGCCTCGAGTTCTTCTCCTTTAGAAATGTTGTTGGAGTTCTATCAATGGGTAGATTCTCCAACTTTGCAACATGGCAAAATATCACTTACAGCAAATTTACTTGATGTGTATATATGTATACAGTTGTAAATAACAATAAATAAATTATTTTTAAAAAAATAATTTTTTTTTATTTCTTTCATCAATACAAAGCTTCATTTGAAACTTTGGAAATAAAGAAGAAAAAAACTTATACATCATTGCAGCGGAGAAAAGTAACCTTCGCTAGCTCGTCATAAACAGGGTAGAGGTGGCATATTGCTACTATCCTTCAAAGCAAAAGTGAAGCCAAAAAGGCCACGCCCACATAAAAAAGGTTTACATTAAATATAATAGCAATGTCCACCATTGTAATCTAAACTGTAACAGAAGGCAGCCTGTGATTGACTCGTATTATTCCCATACTTCCACGCCACTGAAAGGCACAAAATCACTTGTGTGTCAAACAAAGTCTTTGCTTCACTATCTTCGCCTTCAAAGAAAAAATTAAACCAAAAAGGCCATGATGAGGGGATCTGGAGATGAGGTCCTCAGTGCAATGAAGCCGTTTCTAGCTGAGGGAGTTGAGGCGTATGTCTTTGCAACTTCAGAACTGCAGCAGCACCGTTTCGAATCTGATGTGAGAGGTCGACTTTTATTTCTTTTGTGGTCCCTCGAAATGAAAACCTGACCTCCCATTATGATTAAAAATGAGTGTTATCCTGTAGATAAACCCCGTATGTCAGAAATGATCTAGAAAATCGTATAAAAAAAGGTACTAAGTGGAGGACTTGAACCAAAAAAAAAAGAAAACAATGTTTTTTAACATTGCATTTTGGATTTAGTGTTGTGTTTTTTTTTACAAATGCAAATACTAGTTGAAATTTAAACAAAAGATATTTAGAGTTGTTAATGTAGATTCTTTTTATTATATTTAGGTTTTTTTTTATGATTATATTGATTTATTATTTTTTTGTTTAGGTTTTTATTCTATTATCTTCAATTGTGCTTCCACGCCTTATATTTACATAGTTCAGTTTTTGCTTAGTAGTTACTATTTCATACTTTTATTAATTCACAGTAGACTTTAATAAAAAGTTTGATGGCCTGACACGAGTCGTTTGCGTGTCTTCTTTTTAATTAATACTCATGAAAACATGAAGTTTGAGTTGAAACTCTTTTGGAACAGTTTAGCATGTAAAAGATAAATAATTATTGTTTGTTTTATTTATTTACATTACAGCTAATCACATCTTCTCCTTGATGTTTTCGAATTATTTAAGTTGAACTGAAAATAAAATGAACCATAAAAGCTGAGTAATAACGTAAAAAAGTAATAACGAAGAAAGGAAGATTTATATTCTTTTTTAAACGAAATTTCTGCTCCGTTGTTCATGGAGTATAATTTTCCTTTAATTGGAAGAAATTATTGGGTTTTTTTCTGAAATGAAATGGTGAAGTCATTTTAATTTCTCCTTTGTCATTTCAACGAAGAAACCTGAAGGAAATTACACAGTTTCTTCTAATGTTTAATAAACGCGTCTATATTCAATTACTATGTGTTCTTAAAGTTTGAATTAGCAGCAGAGTTTGTGGAGATATTTGCATCTTCAGTGCCGAGTTAACTATGTTTATATATGAAAAATTTTTTTAAAAAAGTTCTAGTATGTTCCTTATTATTTCTCCGTATTACTACAGTTACATTTAATTTATTTATAACAATACACGGTAATAATTATAATTTATTTATAATAATAAAAAATACACAATACACGGTAATAATAATTTATTTATAATCACAATACACGGTGATAATAATTTATTTATTATCACAATACACGGTAATCCTGAATTAGTTTTATTTATACACGGTAATCATGAATTAGTTTTATTTATACACGGTAATCATGAATTAGTTTTATTTATACACGGTAATCATGAATTAGTTTTATTTATACACGGTAATCATGAATTAGTTTTATTTATACACGGTAATCATGAATTAGTTTTATTTATACACGGTAATCATGAATTAGTTTTATTTATAATAATAAAAAATACACAATACACGGTAATAATAATTTATTTATAATCACAATACACGGTAATCCTGAAGGAGGATTCTCGTGAAACGTGGAGAAACTACTTAAGCGTAAACACAGTTTCTGACCTTGACACTCAAGATGTTTTTCAAACGCCTCTGAGGACTTTAAAATGAAAGGGCAATTTTCTTTTCTTTTTTTTTTGTGTGTGTGTGTTGCTTTTCTTTTTCTAAGTTTTAAAAATCAAATACCCAGATCCTTGATATTCTCACTCTACATTCATTAAATACTAGACCCCTACAGACTAATTTCTATATACTCCCTCACAGTACCTCATAGAATTCTCTCCATTTCTTTATTCGCCAATCTTCATTTCTTTCCTTTGAGCAATGCTTATTCCTTCACCTATTGCGTAATCAAACCACTGTCTCAGTATAGATAATCTGAATAGCCATAACATTAATTATCACGATAAAATTGTAATTGTAACATAAATATCACGATTTTGCTAAAAAAATAATAATTAAATTTTGTGATTGTTCTTTGGTTCTCCGTCACAGATTACAATTATTTTTTCATATATTAGTTAGGTGAATGTAGGGGAAGCGAATGCGAAAACAAGACTGTTTTATTGACAGAACCCGTCTTCTTATATGTACACTCAATCATCTGATATCACTCGGCCATCACGAACAACCCTCGTAGACTTATAATGAACAAAAATATTTCAAAGAGATCTTACAACTAACTAAAAAAAAATAAATAAAAACACAAACTAATATCGCAAATTAACAACACAGCCAATGTCAAATAACGAATACTCGATTTTTTATACACACATCATTATCTGCTGAGTACCTTCCAAGTCATGGTTCTATATTGCGAGCTTTAATTGTTCAATGTGGACTGTGCTCCCAAATGACCCCTCATTGCAACTCTTTCAAGTCAAGTTTTTCATTTTGTGGGACCACCACTCAATGAAAAAGTCAACGCCCCAGGCCAAATTCGAACCGGCGCCGCCCGCAAATCTCAGAACGATAGACTTAGTTAGGCCTAACCATCTGAGCTACGGATGGCCCTAATTATTATCTTTGTTTAATGTTTTGACAATGACCGCTATAGGTTGCTATCAGGGGCCTGTCATGCTAAAGTACATATTAATATAACTTTTTGTAATTGGTATTTATTACAATTTTCCTTACTTGTACAGTGCTGGCTTATTTACTTATTAACTCCTATAATATTACTAATATTCGTCCCCGTTATAAAAAAAACAGTATTATAGCTTGTACTTTGTAGTTTGTATAATTGTATTTATGAACTAACGCCATCAAGCTTCATTGTTTTGTTTATTGACCAAATTGTTTATACTTTACAGAATAAATAAATAAAAAATATACTACAGACATATATTTCCTAAATATAGATACATTAATAAGAAATTTAAGAACTATGCGCGTTTAATTCAGATACTCCCTGGGATTATTGTAATACAATATTGGGGGATATTATCTGAAATAATTATAACTGATTGGTAAGCCATTAAAACTGATTGGCAGACTGTATCTATAATGAATTTGAAATAAATTAAGCATGGTAAAAAGGGGAAATAAAACCTCTATTCTTGAATGAGTAATACAAAAAAAAATTATATGTGTGGTATAGCCAAAAAGTAGGCATAATGTGGTTTTCTTGGGTTAGTATTTCAATTAATTTTGAATTTTTATTTTAAATAGGATAATATATAGAATAATTAAAGATATTATAGTTTTTCTTGGTTAACGATTGGCCGTTGACTATCGAAGTTTTCTATGAAACTGAGGTTCGGTTCTTCTTTCTCATTTTACCTCTGCCACTTCGCCTGGGTGCGGTGTAGAATCATTCACTCACCCTAAATTGATTGTACATAAGCAAAGTACTGTTGCTTTGAGCTCAGAGTCCTACTATTTCATAGGTTTGTCAATAAATTACAGGATCTTGATGTCCTATTTCCCTGGTCGGACAACATTGGTTATAAATTTCTGAGTAAATAAATAAGTTTATTTATTTTCATTTTCCCTTCTTGTTTCTTGTTAGATATGAATATCAGTTTCATGGTCTCATCCTTTCTCTGTACTTCATCGTCATCTTATTTAGTAAGCTTTGGATAAATTAGTTTTATTCAACTATTTTAAAATGGCGCGATGTCTAGTCGATGGAAGTCATGATTGGATTGGGTGGTTCTTATCCTAGAGGGCCGTCAGTAGCTCAAGGATTTGAGGCGTAGGTATTAGCAACCCGAGAACTGCGTCTGCGCCGGTTCGAATCCTGCCTAAGGGGTTGACTTTAGTTTAACGAAATTATAACTTGACCCCCACCATGGTGTTAGAATAAAGTTGTTTCTTGTAAATATCCTCCCCTTCCTCTTCCAGTATGTTAGAAATAACCGTAAAGGAGGTCATTAGAAATAAAAGTTCTTAAACAACTCCTCTTACATGCATCTACATGCATTAAAACATACACAAACTTTTTTTAAAGTAGTATTAAAATATTAATTTAAGTGCCATTTTTAGATTGATTCTTGTTAATTAAGGTATATTTTTTGCCATGATATTCTATTATTCATGAAAAATGACAGCCATGTTTGGCTTGAAAAAGAACAATAGAACTGTTGTTACGTGGCTTTCAGCTTGCCCTGAATGACAACAAAAGATCCCTCATTCATGACATTTTCAATCTCATATTCCCTGAAGTATGAGATGTCACCATATTTTTGTGTGTGTGTTTATGAAATGTTATATAATCAAACATACATTTGAGTTCTCTGAAGCGTATCATTCTATTGCAGGATATAAAGTAAAATCTTTTTTATGAGGAATATAAAGAGACCGAGTGATATGGTTTCAAGTATCAGTTTTCTTATAACCGAGTTGACTCGACCCGTTTTTTCTTCTATTGTTGTATAATATTGTATTATAGTAAATAATAATAAATACTTATTTATTTACATATATAATAGTCTTATGGCTTGGTACGAAATAAGAAAAACAAACAGAAAAAATAGTTGAGAAGAAAAAAAAATGAAAAATGGAAAAATTTTAGTATATAAAAAAGGACAAAACAAAATACTACAAAAGAGGCAACTTGGGATAATTATTAAATATGCAAAAATTTAAACTTCACGCAAAAATTTCTGAATTAGAAAAACAAATTAAACAATTACGCTCTCGTTCTCGTTCTCGGTCGCAAAATAGGAGTCGTTTAACGAAAAAGGACAAATTTTGTTATTAGCATGCTAAATATGGCTCTAAATGTTATCCGGGAAAATGTTAGCAGAGTTGTAAATGGAATGAAGAGGGAAACACCCAAAAGCTGTAACAATGAAGGGCGATTTTGCTGCCACCGATATAAGCCAAAGTATCAATCACAGTCGTTTTGTTGCAGGATAAACAATCTGGAATTCGTTTTCTGGTTGATAGTGATGCAGATGTCTCCGTTATATCAGTAATCCAAGAGTCCAAAAGGAGAAAAAAGGCAGTTATCTCACCTCAATTTTTGATTACTTTAATGAAAACTATGTATAATTACTAGTCAAAAATAATTAATTTTTTATTTGGAGCTCTGTATCTATACAACAACCAACAACAATAGAAAATCTAAGAGTAGAGTAAATTCGCTAAAACTTGAGCCCTAATAGAGCTATTTACGTTAAATAGTAATTGAGATATAGCTTTTTAATAAGCAATATTTCATAAAAATGTTGTATGGAACGTACTGAAATATCAGTAGTTAGTTAATTTATTTTGAGAAATCTATGTCTCAGGAACTATGTGACGTACAGATGTCTATTAGCACTCAAATTGAAATTAATTTAATGATCTATAAAGTAGTTTATGACGTTTATTTTTGTAGGAGTTGTAGTTTTCATGAAATTTGCTGAAATAAATTGATTTATATTTAATTATATTATTTCAAAATTTTTCGAGACCAGGTAATATTTATCAATTAAATAATTTAATATCCAAAATAGTCTCAACACTATATATTTATTCATGTGTCCAACGTTTCGGCCCTTCCAGCCATCCTCAGGGACATCTTCAACATAAATTTCCTCTCACATTAATTGTTTTTTC
>NW_027115878.1:669693-689268 GCF_000696795.3 Halyomorpha halys
TTTAAATAGAAAGGTTTTTGACTTAAATAAAGATATTGACCTGGGCAAAATAGCCTGCAAGGAAAAAACAATTAATGTGAGAGGAAATTTATGTTGAAGATGTCCCTGAGGATGGCTGGAAGGGCCGAAACGTTGGACAAATAAATAAATATATAGTGTTGAGACTATTTTGGATATTAAATTATTTAATTGATTTATATTGTTCGGACAAATTTTCATTTGCCAAATTTGTATTCATAAGATAAGATAAAATAAGAGTCATAAACTACTTTATCGTAAGTTAAATTTCCTTTGTTTTGGGTATTAGTCGACATATGTGCGTCTTATGGGTCTAGAGATATATTTTTTCAAAAATTCAACATTTTATACGAACTACTACAGACCACATTGTGTGAGTTTATTTCATCAAATATCATAAAAACTACTACTCCTACAAAGATAAACATTATTAACTATTTTATAATAAATTTAACTATCTTTAATATAAGTGCTGACAGACATCTGTACGTCCTATGGTTTCTGAAATAAAGTTTTTATAAATCAAACTTATTGTTCGAACAACTATAAATCAATTTATTTTATCAAATATCATGAAAACTACTATTCCTACGAAGGTAAAGGTCATAAACTTCTTTATAGTCCATTAAACTAGCTTTAATTTTATTGCTAATAGAAATCTTCACGTCACATAGTTCCTAAGGTATAGATTTTTCAAAATAAATTAACTAACTACTGATATTCAGTACATTTAATGGAATGTTGCTTTCTAAAAAGCTATATCTCGAGAACTATTGGACGTAAATATCTCAATTAAGGCTAATATTTCAGAAAATTTACTCTCCTTTAAATAATGTTCTTTTAAATTTTCTAGTGTAGTTTTTAAGATATAGAGCTCCGAATGAAAAATTAATGTTTTTTTTTTTTTAAGGTTTTGAAACAGCCGCCATTTCTTATTCCCCCTACCCATACTTGGCAGACTCATAAGTTTTGACTAGTAATTATACCTAGTTTTCATTAAAGTAATCAAAAATTAGGGTGAGATAACTGCCTTTTTTTCTTCCCGGCTCTTGTACTACAGGGACCGGTAAAAAGCAAGCAACACAACACAAGTTGTACACAGCTAATGGTAGTGAACTTCATACTTATGGTACGAAAATTCTTTGTATTTAGGGCTCCGCAAAAACTTTCAATGGCCATTTATTATTTAACTTCAAAAGGAATGTTACAGATAACACACGATTCAAACGATTAAACATATAAATAAGCCACTACATCGCTATTTAAAATATAAATAACTAAACTTATAATCTATAAACATTTATTTATACAGAAATCAAGGAACGTAGAGAACATATTTTTTTAAAAAAGAGAGAGAAACAAACTGTTAATCATTTACAAATAAATAAATTCCTGAAGTTGAAACTCCCACATACCCAAATTAACTGAAAAACGGAAGCGGTTGGAATGTTTGAGGAAATAGCTTCATATTTAATAAATATAAAAACTAACTCTGAAATTATCGTTGTCAGGTAGAAATCAAATATTCAACGAACCAATTGCAGAAAGAATATTAAAAATAGAATGAATCTTCTTCCTGTAACTATGAAACATCGTCAACGCTTATTAAATTTAATCATCTCTTTCGTAAATAAAATTAAAAAATTTATATAGAGAGAGGAATGAAAGATTTATTCTTCCCCCCCCCCCAGGGTTTTTTTAAATTTATTTAGAGAGCTAACAAAGTATAAAAATTGTAGCTCTCATGCGAATGTCAGCGCTATAACTCAGTCTCCACTAGCTCTCAATACCACTCACATGACCGAGGGAGAAGAGCTGGGATCTCTTGAAGCCTTGTTTTGGCCACTAACGTTCCTAAGGCTGGATGTATATATTTTATATATGTGTGAATATGTGTCAGATAGATTTATTTTGTTTTTGCTTAAACTTATTCGTCTTTTGTATAAATTATTTTATCATTTAATCAGTCTTTATTATATCCACTTAATACTTTTTTATAGATATCATTATTATTTTTTTTACTATCATTGTTATAATTAATTGTTTTTCATCTTCTCAAAAATCCACAATATGAATGTACATAACTATTTATATTTATTTAAATTTTTTTACATATTTTATTGGAAATTTTACAGTTTTAAGTTTAAAAAAAAAAAAAAAAAAATTGAGCTCTGGGGCTCCACCAAACCATCAAATTCTTCCCGCATCCAATCGTTACAATCCAAAATCCTACGTAAAATCCTTGATGCTCCTTATTACGTCACAAATAAACTCATTCATAAAGACCTTAACATCCCATTCGTTGCAGATTTGACCCAAACCAGATATGCGTCTTTTTATTCCAAACTCCTTAACCATCCTAACCCATTAATTCTTAATCTTTCATCCTTAACAATCCCTGATAATCCTCCGAGGCGTCTGAAAAGAAGATGGCCACGAGACCTTCTAGTTTAAATTAATGTTTGAAGTACCACCAATGGGTGGTTCCTTCCCAAGATTTTCAAGTGTATATGAAACATACTACATATTTACTCTGGATTATCTCTCTAGGAAGTCTGGTGAGTCAATTTTTTATAATTTTTTGAGGTTTATAATTACTTCCATCATTTTCAATAAATTATTATTTATTCACTCATTAACATTGTACAACGTTTCGGGACACACCGTCCCATATTCATGTACTACAAAAACCTCATGATTTCACATGGGAAAATCATGTCCTCCATTTTTTCATCTTCACTTCTCTGTGGCACAGCTATCAATCTCCAAAAAAAAACAAAAAAAAAAAACATATTTACTTATTGTATTATTTTGTACAGTTGTAAATTACAATAAATAAATAAATAATTAAAAAAAAAAAAAGTAGGTTATTTATTTTTTTGGTGAAACTTTGGAAGAAACTTCATCACTTCTTCTTCTCTCATACACTGTATGTAAGAGGACTTGCTGTTGCCCACTTCAGACAGTGATTGACACTGCTTCTTCATGCTTTATTATCGTTAGTTCCTCAACTTACCTTCTTCTTCTTGTTCAATGGTAGAGACTTTTGTAACTCTGATTTCCTCATCAGTTTTAAATGTGAACTCATTCTCTACAAGACCTTAAACCCATTAATCAACGTCTGTATCATTACTGAAGCATCAGGGTTTACATTTAATCAAGGTCTGAATCATCTGTCGACTGGCTTTGTTATTGTTGTATGTTGATACTTCATGAATGTTCTCTTTCCACAATAATGGGTTCCATGAATTGCGTATGGTCTTTGACTAAAAAGACTCCTACTGCAGCTAAAAATAACACATCTTTGAGATTCAAATATTTCAATGTCGTAAGGATTTCAAGTTGTGCAACTACGTACCAGAGTAGAGCTGTATGATAATGCAACACTTTCACAGGAATTAAATAACCCGAAATCGAAGTTGTGCAAAAATTTCCACTTTCGATTTCCACGGTGATTACAATAACTTGCCTATAGATCGGGAAATTAAAACTGTCCTTTATAAGTGTGAACTTTTATAGAAAAATGTATTTACCTGCTGAGTTATCTAAAAACAATGCAAATTTTTTTACACCAGTTCGGATTACTGGAGTGTTGAGAGTACCGAAATTAGTATAACTGAGAATACTGTGTTTAGGGTTGCGAATTATTATTTTATTAAGTGAATATAAATGATGATTTTTTTTCTCACTAAAACTTACCCTTGAATAATCGATTTTTTTTCTTCTTATCCTTCATTAATAAAACATGTAAGACTTGCTAACGCGACCCGATCTATAATTCACCAATAAATGGAATAATTGTTCCAAAGATTAGCTAAAACGATAGTTCTCTTGACTTTATTTGTACAATGTGTAATACTTCCAGTGTTGCTTATCGTGTAGTGGAAAAAATATGAAAGGTTGTCCTTCGGTATTTTCCGATTAATATGTGAATAAACACTGAACCAACGGGTACGTAAATAGGAGGATTGGGTTAAAACTGATTTAGTGGAATTGGGCTTGGAGGGGCACACTGGAAGGATGAATGCATAGAGCGTTTAGTGGTATCGGCATCGATCCTTTGGGTTCGTTAGGCCTTCATTATTATTATTATTATTATTATTATTATTATTATTATTATTATTATTATTATTATTATTATTATTATTATTATATATCGATTTTATTACTGGCGCTTTAGAACTTGTTATTAAAATTTACTTAACGTCTAGATTTAACATATCAGATTGTTCCACAGGGGTTAAGAGTATCAGTCGGCAGAAAACTTACAAATTTTCAATTAATATTTCCTTACTATCATTCCAATATGTGATGAGCCGATTTGATAATATGAATTACAGAAAAGATAATGTAATTTCTACCGGAAAAACCGAAATATTAAAACTAAATTGTTTTATTAAAAACTTAACAAATTTTTTTAATGTTTAGTCATTAGTTAGCTAACGAGAAATTTTGTCTTTTTTCAAAACAGAACTGTTATTAAGGCGATCAATAAAAATATAATAAATTATAGATTCTTCGGCATCTGCTGCTCACAAAACCAATATGTCTGTAAAACGAATGACCTAGAATAAAAAAAAATAATTAGGTTCACTAAATGTTTTCTATTTATTATTTATAAATTAGTTTATTCATCGTCTTTTAAAATATAGTAATAGTCATTATTGTCATTATCACAGAAAAAAAAATAATAGATATAATATTTCTTATTTACTAGCTAAAGAACTGGCGACTTAACTTTAATTGTAGTTGACAACCTCAGTCCTGGAGATTTATTTTTTGACCTAATTTGCTGAGATTTATTGACTAGTTTATGTGCCAAAGAAATTGCATGTGATCGATTTGAACTTTCTTGTTTCAGGGACTGTAATAGTCAGTAACTTTATTATAAGAATACCATTTACTCTATTATGTTGAAATACAATTTCATAGTTTAAGTAGAGAAGAATATGGAATATATTTTATTATTGAACAAATTTTACGGACGTAATAGTGTATAAAGCACAAATTTCTGCTGCGGTACGCGCTTGTGCAAATTTCAAACAATATTTTTTTATTTTTCTTTCGCAAAAAAAAAAATCGTATTTTAGGGTTTCTCGAGTCACGAATAACAAATATTAACTTTTCTCTTGCCAAGAAGGTCGGGAGAGATCGGATTTTCGGTTCTCACCGATTTTCCTGTCTTTCAACTGCTGTCTCTATTCCTACATTTGTCATCATCATTACTTAGTTCATATTTATCTTTTTTTTATTACTAACAATACGAAACGGATAATTATATTATATTAATACAATTAATCAATGCAATTAATTAATTCAATTTAATAAATTAATAATTGTTAAATGCTTATATTGCTTAATTAATCATATTAATTATGGTAAAAATACGAAATGGTTAATTATTTCCAATAAACAAAATCAAAGCAACTTTTTTTTTTTTTAATTGTCATTTAAACCTTGTTAAACTATTTTAAGAAGTATAATACCTATCTGATATTAATGATCACATTATTATACATTGCTATTATATATTATATAGGAGTTTAATCAAAATCGTTTGAGCCTTTTTTGAGAAAATCGAAAAAAAAAAAAATGTGTAATATCGATTTTGACATGTGACATTTCCAGTTAAACAGTTTCTGTTATTTACACATATCCTTACATTCTCGTAAGGATTTTCGTTTTTGAGCTGGGGTTTTCATACATAGACCATTTTGCTAGACTTGGTTATTTGAACTCATGGGAACTCAAAACGTGTATTTTAGAAAACTCAAATGTACTTCAACAATACTCTCCCTTACAGTATATTCGGTATATAATATGTAAACGTAAAAAGTCTCTTCAAAAAAAGTCCTTTTTGGTCAGCCTTTATTCGAACTTTACTCCTATACTTACCACGTATTGAAAATTATTAATTGCTATGATTAAATTAAGTGATGAAATAGATGATAGCCTCTCGGAACTGAACCCGGTCAGTATGAAGGGTTTGACGAGGGTTACATAGCCACGAAGTTCAACAAAACTTTTCCCTTTGTCTTTCAGGAAGTTGGTCTGACCACAATATAGCTATTGTTTATTTGTGACGGAGTAACAAACCCATTTATGTAGCAAGTGATAATGTTTTGATACAATATTTACTCAGCTTTTTCAAGAGAATTAAAAAATATTTTTAAATCATTGAAAATTGACACATTATGGAACAATCCTTATTGATTTTTCATTTCGAAAGAAATAATGATTCCACCCAAATTTCTTTGTAAATGATCGAGTCTAACTTGATGAGTTATAAACCACCTTTTTTCATTAAAAGGTATCTTGGTATGTTAATTAATTAAATAGTTAAATAATCAGGATTAATTCGGTTATTTGAGGATTGAATTATTTGAGCTAAACCTAAAACAACTATTAGTTGAAGAGCCCAAGAGCAGAAAAACGTCAGTTATTTCACCACAATTTTATGATTACTTTAATAAAAACTATGTATAATTACTAGTCAAAATTAATGAGTCTGCCAAGTATACGTTGAGGGAATAAAAAATGGCGGCTTTTTAAAACTGTTAAAAATAATTAATTTTTCATTCGGAGCTCTATATCTTTAAAACTACCAATGACAATAGAAAATCTAAGAGAGTATCATTTAAAGTAGAGTAAACTTGCTAAACTGTAAGCCCTAATAGAGCTATTTATGTTCAATAGTTCTCGAGAAATAGCTTTTTAAAAAGTAATATTTCATAAAAATAGTATGTTAAACTATGTAGTTATATTATGTTAAACTAGCTTTAATTTGAATGCTAATAGACATCTGTACGTCACATAGTTCCTGAGATATAGGTTTCTCAGAATAAATTAACTAATTACTAATCTTTCAGTAGATATTTGAGAAATTATGCTTATTAAAAAGCTATATCTCGAGAACTATTGGACGTAAATAGCTCTTTTAGGTCTAATATTTTAGCAAATTTAATCTTCTTTAAATAATGTTCTCTTAGATTTTCTAATGTTGTTGGTAGTTTTTGAGATATAGAGCTCCGAATGAAAAATCAATGTTTTTTAAAAGTTTTAATACAGCCGTCATTTTTTATTCCCCCTACGTATACTTAGCAGACTCATCAGTTTCGACTAGTAATTATAAATAGTTTTTATTAAAATAATTAAAAATTGGGTTGAAATAACTGCCTTTTTTTCTTCCCGGCTCTTGTACTATATATGAGGTAACGTTTCTCGACATCAGTGTTCCTTACAGATAAAAAAACATTTTTTTTTTTAAGAAAAAAGGGAATTTGCTTTAATAATAACTAAACACTAAAATTTACATAAAACAAATAAGGATTAATAAACAATAGAAGCATTGCATACAATTGTTTTATAGTGTGTTCTTCATACCTGTAATATTTTGGACAATCATTGCAGTCTGAGTCTGAGGTAGGCAAAAATTAACTTTAGTTAAAACCAATAGCTAAAATTGTCATTGAAATGATATTTAATTATCAATGGTTCATTCTTGAATAAGGGGTTCATTCATGAATAATCCATGGCAATTTTAACTAATAGTTTCAATTATAGCTAATATTTATCCATGTCTGGTTTGGGTGAAATAAAATTATGCAGAAAATTGATATTTATAAGACTGGTTCTGTATATTGATTGAGTGGACTGTATAAATTAATATAATTATATTTAAAACTAATGATATGTATGAATGAAATGAATGAAAAATTGCTTTATTATTCCGGGACTAGGTCCTTTTAGAACAATTAAAAAAGTAATTTTAATTTTGCAATAACATATATTGGTCAAAAACAGTGGTCACACTTAATTGTAACTTATATTAAAATTTTATATAAATAATTTTAAATACAAAAAAGAAAAATAATTAAAAAACTATCTGACTAAATACATAAAAAACCAAAAAAAAAAAAAGCAGGTAAATATCTGTACTATTATAATATTGAATTAAGTTGGTGAAGTAAAAGGTAGTTAAATAGAAGGGTTTTAAACGAGGGAAGGGTTGGTACATGACGTACGTTAGAGGGAATGGAGTTACAGAGATATGCAGCTCGGGTAAAAAATGTACATGGTTTATAAGGGGTTAAAAGCCAAAGAGTTATATTATTGTTAATATGTTATTTAATTTTGAATTACAGGCACTATTTCTTCTTCAAGGGTTGATTTGAGGTAGCTAGTGGATGATAATGATGTTCATGGTGTTTGGTATTCCATCTACTCATTCTCTTCTCCATCCTCCCCCCCCCACCTCCAGTGGAGCGACAGTTCTATTCTTATACTCCATGTTGGTGATAATAACTTATTGAAGGTAGAAGTTGTAACTAGTTTGCAAATAGCTTCCATTAGATCTCTAGGGGTATTCATGATGTTGTGTTAAATGTAAAATATTTTACCATGTCAAATGTTAAAAGTCTAGGATTCTGATAAGCCCTATTTAAACTCATGTTAAATGTTAAATGCATAAGAGCTCTTAGGGGATATTTTGTTTTATAACCTCTTCTTCCAAAATTTCATGTTATTTTGCTTCTAAGATTTGGTTAAAGTAATATATTACGTGTCTAAATTGAATGAAAAGTGGAAGTTTTGTGAAAGTTTGGCTATTGAGTGCCTTGTTGATCTTCTAACTTATGGGAAAGAGAATCGAGATGAGCTAATTGACTACTGCCATTGTATTATTATTATTGTCATCCATTTCTTTATTAGTTGTCAAAACATTCAACACAATAAAAATACAAACTACGAGCAAGTAACCTAACACGACAGCAAACAAAATGGTGACGAGCTCAGCTGGTCTGTTGCGTGACATCATTCCGATTTAGCAAACCTAGAAACAGACTCTTAACCATGCTGTGCGTTGTATCGCTTTAACATGGCAAATGTAGGAAATGTTTCCCCATTATCAAAAGTTTTTCCATTTAACACGTTAAACTAAAGATCATGAATACCCCTTCTGCTTAACGTTAGGAGAGGTGTAGCGTCTACATTTTGCTAGTATTTCATCTGCTTTGTTTATACTTTTGTCTGCCTTCCGTTGACCGTTGTTTATATTACTCCCTCTTTTACCTTCCTTACTATTCTTTTTGCTCCGGCATCTTGACAACGGTAAGACTGAGCATTTCTTTCACCAGTGACGTGAAATATTTTTGTTCTAACTTGCACACCTGCGTTTTTTTAAATTTTAAATAATTAGCTGAGCCCCTGATAGAAGAGCTACAAATAAAAATAAAATGTCATTAGAGTGCTACCAATGGGTAGTTTCTCTACACGCCTTTAACACTCCAATTTAACTTAGATCAGATTTACTAAATGTATTATAATGTACAGTTGTAAATAGTAATAAATAAATATTAAAAAAAAAAAAAATTACTGCTTGTCGATTCCGACTATTACAGCACTTACTAGACAAACGGTCCAAACTTCCAATCACTTACAAAAGACGGATCTACATGACTGTTATAAGGCCTATCTGGAAATACGGAGTTGAGCTTTGGGGCTCCACTAAACCATCAAATTCCTCTCCGAATCAAATCCTTACAGTCCAAAATCCTTCGTAAAATCCTTAATGCTCCTTACTTTGTCACAAATCAAATCATCCATCAGGACCTCAATGTCCCATATGTAGCCGATTTGGCCAGAAACAGATACCAATCCTTCCATGATAAAATTCCCAACCACCCAAACCAAATCGTTTCTAACCTGGTTTCTCCTTCTCTACCTAATAATCCTCTGCCTAATACCTGGCGTCTGAAAAGAAGATGGCCTCGAGATCTCCTTTAGAAATGTTTTTGGAGTTCTATCAATGGGTAGATTCTCCACATGTTTGTATTATGTCATAATATCACTTACAGCAAATTTACTTGATGTGTACATATGTATACAGTTGTAAATAACAATATATAAATTATTAAAAAAAAAAGTTTAAATTGTATTGTTCGTAATCCGACTTTTATCATCATCCCATCCAATTAATAAAAAATAGTACAAATCCTCGACCATGAGATAAATGCTCAAGAGACACCTCTTATGAGAAAGAAGTAGGACGCACCCGCCAGGTTATAGGGTGATTTATCTTGTTATTCTGAAGCAATAGCGGTTCGTCACTCTGGCCTCCCAACTCGGCCAACGGAGAGCAACACCTTAGTTTGCAGTGCCATGATGATAATTAAATTGAAGTCGTTTCGGAGGGGGGGGGGGTCCCTGAACGAATTACTAAACCTAACTAAGTGACGTAGCATGGATGTCAGGAGGGAAAAGTGCTCGGGGCTTAGGAAAAGTTTTCCATCCTCTTATTTAGGTATTTCTATTTTAAAGACTAAAATGCAAAGTAATTGTAAGAAAATTTTTGGCAAAAATAATTATATTTATCGTGTAAAAAAGTCATAAAATCAAATGGTTAAAATTTTTAGAAGATATTATTATTGGTTAAGATTTTTCAGAAGTAAAACAAAGTTCGTATAAAATATACAAATCTCAAGAAACCCTTGAATACAAAGTTTAGAGAAAAAATTGGGAAATACAATTTTTGGCTCAAAAATATAGCCTTAATTGGCCTTTTATTTTTTTAGAAAGATCAAAAAAATAGAATTAACTTTAACATGACTCAACCAAACATGGCAGCTGTTTAGGGATCTATCAACTGCACCAATGGGGAATAATCGGGTCTAACTTAACAGTTCTACTTTACTGAAATCATTATGTTTTTATTTGTAGTGAATAAAAAATCATTTGATAGAATCAGTAATATTGTTTATTTGTTTGTTTGGTTGTTTAGTGGCGCCAAACTTCATTGGTCATCAACGCCATTTATATTTTATTTAATTTTGCTAATATTCGTTAAATTTTATTTATTTTTTGATTTGATTATTTATTTTTAATTTTTTTTTATTTTATTTTTTCTTCCGATCAAGTTATATTTTTGTCAGTAAATTTTGTGATTTCAAAAACTGAAACACCAATTATTATATCTTATCATCGTCTCCAATGGTTTTTGAGATATCTTGGCTTAGTCCCAAGCTATTGAGGTGTGGTGTAAAATATGGGGATCGTTGGAAAACATGGCTTATTGTTAAATTGTTATTGCAATACTGGCAGTTCGGAGGCGTTTCTTTTGAAAAAAGATAGGAGTGGGTGAGCCTCGTGTGATCTATTCTCAGCCTAGTCAGTATCAGTAATATTGTTTTCTTACTTTACAGAAAGAGACAAATCGATTAGCATAGAACTGTAAAAAAAAAATTATATATTTATGTATGTATCGTATCTCTTTAAAATCTACAATTAACTTTATCTAGTATTTGTCTTCTTAGATATAACGACTTTTAAAAACATAATACTTCGTATTGCAATATAATAGAATAAATGTTATAATGTTCTCTGAGTTAACACCATTTTTCAGATATATAAGATAGCTTCTTGTAGATCTTCTTTGCCATAGTAAGTTATAGAACAATGTGATCCAATCGTAGAAATGAAAAGAGAACAAACTATTATGAAAGTCCTTCCCCTCGTGGAAAAAGAAAAGCCAATAAAGCGATTACATTCGCCCCAAAAGTTACCCAAAGGCCTGATGTTTATATTGGTTTCAAGATTTTCACCTTATTGAAAAATTATAATTAATAGCATGGATATTATAAAATTTTATTTGAAAAAAAAAATTATTATATAAAATTGTTAGATACTAGACCATCGTTACGAGCATTTTTTAATGCTAATAAATTAGCAGTTGATGGGCCATAAACAAGTTTATCTAAACCAGTGGTTTCCAACCTTTTTTTTGGTTGTGAAACCCTTTTGGTTCTAGTAGGAAAATGACAGAACCCCTTCATTATTAATATTAACTAAGAGGGGCAGCGGTAGCAGCATGGTAACGCGCTAGTCTACCAATCCCCAGATTGTCGGATCGAGTCCCGGTCCCACCCGGGCTTTTTTTCAATCACAAAATAATACAAAACTCACTGACAACCTCCCGAGCATTTGTGAGGTCCGTTAGCCAATGGGTGGCACTCACTAAAATAGGAGTGGGAGTGATGGACCAACTCTGCGGTAAATCTACGTCAGTAAACGCGCGATGTATTTCCTAATACAGGGAATGTTACATCTTAGTATGGGAAAGGAAGGGCACCGTTTATACTTAAGTATATATCAATATTGTTATTTTTAATAAAGGAGGTAAGAAAAAAAATCCTAGAATATGTAGGTAAAAATAATCAAATCATACAATTTCAAAGATCGATACTGAATTTTAAAAAAAATAAAAAATGAAAGAAAATAAAAAAAAAGAAAAGGTTTCTTAAAAAAATTATTTGTTTTCACAAGAAAAAAAAAAATTAAATTATCTTTTCCAAGATATTCTTTTAGTTGAGCTCTTAATAATTGATACCGCTAATCTTTTTTTTAAATTATTAGAAAGTAATTTTTTTAAATTTATAAATGATTGATCGTTTAATTTCAAATTATGAAAATGGTCGGGGAGTTTGGTCAAAAGAAAAGTTCTCCCGACCATCTTCTTCATAATTATTTTTTATTTAATTAAATACATTAACCTGCTACCAGAGGGTGATGGTTTTCATCTAATAGCGATTTACTGTAGATATTTTCAGTACTAGGAAAATAGAAGCGGATATTCGGTAATGTTATGCTAACACTACATCTTAAGTAATCACCAATAATGTATGTACATAAGTACACTTCAGTCAGTATACATTTTAGATCCAATGAATATTCAAAGGCCTCCATACTCAATCATAGTTGACTAGGTTGCTTTTGATTTACGCCTATGCTCAACTAAAATCAACGGATCACTTTAGATTTCTCCTTAAAACTTTGACTGAAATTTCCCTCTAATTTTAGGAGCTGAATATTCAGGCACGCGACCATATAATACAAACTTTTTTTTTATCATAAAGCATACCTTGTGTTTTTTATTATTTTTTTTTATTAGGAGTATAACGTTATGTTCTTCTTGTTAGGACTAGTATGAACCATTTTTCTACAGATAGGCCTATTCTATTCAGAGTAAAAAAAATCAAGATTTATTCCGAAGGTCCACCAGGAAATAAAATTCAATTTATGTTAGCTTGAAGACTTAAACCTCCATCTTGAAAAAGTTTCGTTACTGTTTTTTTACACATTTTTTTCATATTCAAAAAATAAATAAATATGCACTGCTACAAACCCATGAAGGGTCAAGGGTACAGTACTTTGTAATGAAGTAATAATAATAACTAGACCAACGGATTTGCAAGTATGTGATTTGGTCAGAATCGCCTCCTTGATGTGGAGGGCTACAGAAATCATAGGGCTGAATCAAGTGAAACAGAAAATACTTATCTGCCACAGCCGGATTCGAACTCTGTTCCTTACAGTTAGTAGCACAATGCCTTACCACTGAGCCTTTTATTAATATTTTTATTAAATGTGTTTTTTTTATTTTTATTTGTAAAAAAAAAAATATTTAATTTAAAATAGTAAGATACTAGGTCATCATTACTACTTTTTTATGTACATATTTTGTCATTATTAAGTATGAAGATATCTATCTTATATACATATTTATAATTAAAATAATTTATAAATATAATTTAAATAATACATTCTTCAAAACTCCACCCAGGCCGGGTTCGTTTCTGACACGGAAATCGTAAGTTTGTGGCTCAACACGCTCAACCCAGTGCACCCTATTGATTTTTAACGCATTTGCAAAGCTGGTTGTAATATTTCAAATATTACGACATAGAAACACTTAAAATATCCAAATTATGCTGTTTTTGTTAAATAAAACGAAATTGTATTTACTATGTTGGGGGGGGGGGGGAGGTAGACCATTTTTGCTCTCAGTCTTATTTGTATATCGCTACTAATTTTTTTTTGTTTTTCGTACTCTTAACTAAAACAGAATTAGTACTTCATACATATATAATACGTGAAATACTTTACTGAGTCTTCTCCCTTTGATTACCTTATTGCATTATAAGGTGTTGATAACAGTCTAGCTAAGGAGGTATAGTCTAGCTATAGCTATGAAATTAGTGGAAATATCATCGCTACTATTGCTATTAAAAAGAAGTTTTCCCATTCTCTAATCATTTTGGCCAAACATAATATTTAGGTGGAAGAACATTAAATATAGTATCGTAAATTCCATATTTATTACGTTCAGCTTCCTATATATGGAATATTATAAGAGGAAGTAAAAAAAATATTCGAATTCGAGTTTTCGGCTGAATTGCACATTTTAAATTCTTATCATGAAGTCTCGCAAAATCGTGTGTGTGTGTGTGTGTGTATGAACATTAAGAGTCTAGCTCAAATATGGAAAGTTATACGAAAAAGAAATTATAGTGTATCTTTTTTTTTATGATTATACCATGTATGTGTAAGGTATATATGTCCGATTACGGATTGATAAGTATGCTGTGTGAGATAGCAACCTAATTTATTTAGGCAGCATAGATAAATAAATAAAGTATTTCTCTCTCTCGGTAAGTGTATGCCTAGGATGCTGAAACGTTTTCGTTATAAGTGGCCAACCGCAAGTGCCACTCGCCATATCGTTGTGAATTTGAAAAATTCTTTTAAATCAGTTCGGTTTTATTCTTATTAAAATAGTTGGGATGAGTTAATGTTGAATTTTTGAAAAATATCTATTTATTAACTAACTATTAATAGTTTATAAAAATGATAGATTCTAACTGCATAAAAAGGAGATGAGGGAGAGTGCGGTCAAAAAAGGAACAAAAAATAGTTGCCTATTTGTTTTCCGACGTTTTGTCTCACTTTGTATGTTGACAATGCAAGGTAGTTTTTTAATTATTAATTATCTTTTAAGGTTTTTTTTTTTTTAAGTTTTGTACCTTTTTCAGCCCTGCAAAGTTTTTGACGCACAACCGACTGTCACCTTCATGCTTTTAATTTTGTTTATTTGAAATAATTAATAATTAGTTTTACATTATTAACAGTAATAAAAAAAAATGAATAAATATGTACTATGAAAGACTTTGATAATTAACTAAAGGAGCAATTGAGGCAGGAGCTTCGAGTGATTTGAAAATCGGAAACAGCCCGTTCTCTCCCGATAACATTGCGCGCTCACAAGTCGAGCTCATTCGAAGTGTTAACATTGATATGAGCGCTTTTTCATATTCATAAGAGCGCTTTAGTTAACATTGTTTTGGGGAAGGGATTATGATTGACAGTAAAAGCGTTAATGTTCGTTTTTTGCACCTCTAGAAACCCTAAAACACGATTTTTTACAGCAACAGAAAATAAAATTTTTTGTTCAAAATTTTTATCTTCCCTGGTCTATATGGAAGTATATTTACTTGTCTTCATGGACGTTAATGGTATTCATCTGGAACTACGAGGTATTCGTGATGATTCTGGCCTCATTATTTCGGATAAATAGGGTTCAATTGTAAAAGTATAGGTGTGAAAGACAAAAAATGCTGGCGATGTAAAGTGTAGGGGACCTATTAATGTAATAAGGCAACAATTTTGATTAAAACGGTTCTTAATCAAAAGAATTTATGCTTTATTTACGAGCATGAGTGGAATTTGAGACACGCTCTAAATGTTGCAGCCTCTCCAGGCTGAGATTAATACGTAGTACAGTATATCAATTAGTTTACTAAGTTAATATATTTATTAATTAATTGTTTGAGAGGGATTTTTATTAATAATAACATCAACTAAAATGAACAGTTTACATTATCCAAGAGACAAACTAAAAATGGTTTTCACGTTCGTGTGAGTAAAATATTTTTCCTTCAGCTCTAGTTTCATACATAAAGAAATAAGACCTACGATTATTTGTGGTTTTACTATTCAAAATAATGTCGCTGTTTTTTTTTTTTTTTATTATTATTTTAAGGCCTAAACTACTTATGGGTCATTGTTTCCTTAGTTTCCGAATTTAAATGTATAACTATTGAAAATTGCGAACTTGTGATAAAAAAATTATTAAATTTTATGGTCATGTTTGGAGTGATTGAGAAACTCAAAAAAGTATATCCACAGACTGTTATGCTTCAAAATGGAATGGAGGTCTGCTGGTAATTCATACAAAGATTTGAGAGAGTTATATGTTCGGCGATCAGTTAAAATGTGCTTAACGTTAAGTCACGTTCCGCAAGTTTGGCATATAGGTGAAAAATCAGGAACCCACGGTTATCTGGGTCAGGCGCGTATGACTTATTCGAAGGCGCGTCAAAATCATCTCCTCTTTGCGCACATTTCTAGTTGAAGTTATAATTATAAATAAAATAATGGGCTAAGGGCCAAAACGTTAGAGGATTAAGATAAACTGTTGAGAGTAAATTGGATCATTATAGTTGGTGTTATTATTAATATAAACCACTCTCAAACCATTAATTAAGAAATATACTAAATTAATAAACTAATTGATATACTGTATCACGTATTAATCACAGCCTTGAAAGTCATATTGTCATTTGGAGCTATTTGGAGCATATAGTCACACTACCTCATGCCCTTACTCTACCCACAAGTTAAATTAACTTGTCCCATTAGCTTGCAATATCAAGATTAAACTTAACTTATACATGTTAGGTTCCTCTAAATCATAAAAATTGATTTATCAATCAATCATTGTTTAACAATTGGTAAATAAGTTTTCTAGTTTTCAATGAAAACGCTTTTATTACTTGTTGAACTTAATAGTGTGACTAAAAAAAAATTATGAAATAAATTTTCTTTTTTCGCTGGAGGAGTGACCCCAACTCTTTTTTTAATGAAACGTGGACCCCTTAAGTCAGGTTAAGGTGTCCTAAAGGTGGGTTACACATTGCTATATAACCTATTCCTTTAGGACCAATTTGGCAGTGTCCCTAGGAATCACTCAGATTCAGTGATCGTGATAAATAGGCCTGAATACCTGGATTTTGACTAGAGTCAGCAGACATACGCAGAACTATATTTCTTTCTCTGAAGTACACTATCCATGGATCAAACCTTCGGGCGGCCATTGGTACCCTTCTAGATCAAAACGTGATTCCCGACTAAGGTACACGAGGTACAGTCATCACTCCAACGCAAGGTCGATGTTAGTTGCGTCCATTAGGCTGACTGGTCTCACAAACCCGGGAACAGAGGAGTGAAGCGTTGCTTTCCGGCATTAGTGGCAACCCTTTTCGAGTATTGGCCAGGCTTGAACTCGCCGAATATGATTACCTTCTAAAAGCGTACAAAAACGTATACATATTATATACGATGTAATAAATTGATGATAATTAGGCTTAGTGGAGCCGAAGCCTGAATGATGACACCACCAACTCCCACACACCTGTTGCTAATTTGGTTGATATCCGAAATCAATTTCGAGGCAGGAATCACATTCAGGGCTATATATGAATATTTCAACAGGACAAAAAATATGATTTAATCATACCGAACCGCAAAATAAAAAAAAAACACAAATAATTAAAAAATAGAAAAATGGATGTTTGTTATTAGATAGTATCGACAGTGAAGAATTTAAGATTTACTTTTATTATAAAATAAAATGTTACTTCAACGTTGAAATAACTAACAAACTAGGAAGCATTAGCATAGTGCTAAGTCACTTCATGTCTCATGGTTACAGATAGCTTAGTAATAATAATTAAACCTGGTTATAGCTGGAGGATGTTAATAGCCGGTGGCATTTATGGATATTCATAGCGAAGTAGACGGATTTGTGGATTGTAGGGGAATAGCTTTGAGGAGTAGGATATTCCTAAGAAATATTTCTTAATCATTAAGAATCGGTCCAAGAATATGTTATATATAAAATTTGTAGACAAATTATAGCATTTTAGGTGGTCCTTACAGCAGTTGCAAATTAGATTCTCATTGACTTGCTATATGCTGAGTTGAACAAACAACGTTTGTAAGAACTCGAATAGTAAGAACCATATATGCTTTCTAAGATATCATCAAAAATATTATTCATAATAATTACAGTTGAAAATTGTTTATTTTAATGACTGTTAGTTTATTCGCATTTTGTCACGATCTAGTAAGATTGTACGTGACGGAGGTAGTCAGCAATATTAACAAATATAGCTTGTAATATCAACATATTATTACCTTAACTGTAATGTATGTTTTAATAACTGTTTTATAAGCTTTCGCGTGTGAGTACACGAAAATCTCTTTTGTTGTGAAAGGCTGTCCATTTTGTCGATAGGTCCAGTAATTATTTTATTTCTGCACTCTGACATAATTAGTAGTTAAATTTGATTTTATTTATTAAGTAATAACCCGTGCTAAGTTATTTCATATCTTGTGGCTTCAAATAACTTTATAATAATGAACAACTGGAAGATATTTTAGAGGAGTGGAGGCTTGGCCACGATAAGTCCCATGAGGGGATGAAAAATAGCCAATAATATTTGGGGGATGCAATGTCAACGAATTATTACTTTAACGCCCATCTGTATTTTAATAATTGTTTTATAAGCTTTCACAAGTAACTTTTCAAAACCTCCTATGACTCATGCTCTAGCAAAGGCCATCTCACATTTTATTGATAAATCTAATAATGATTTTATTTCTGTACCTTGACACTAGAAACAATTAATAAAAAACTATTCGAGCCGAATGGATTGGCTCCATAAATTGCTGTTATGGCGTTGATACTCCTCTAACCTTGCATGAATACTTTTTCTGTATTGCTTTCATCCTAACACCTATATATTAACCTACACGGTTAAAAAAAAAAATGGAATCCAGGAATATTGAATCCCTGTCTTTTTTTTTGTTAGTGGGAAACTGTCAATTCACCATGTAATCTAACACCGGTAATTATCTAAACACAGAACTTTACAGATCTTGAACAAAATTCATTAAATTTTAAACAAAATAATAATTCTTGAAATCCCTCGACGGAGGGAAATAGATCCGCTTGGTCTCTGGAGGATAGCGGAGTAATTAAGAAGCCGTACTGTTCAGGTTACGTGAATTAAGGCTGAAGTAACCCTCATTTTCTCGAATATTCTTTAATTTAAAGTTTTTTTTAAACTTTCCTACGGTTGTTTGATTGTTGAGTCAAATTTTCGAAATGCTTTTTTCAGCGTATCTCTGCGTCGTAGAACCCCCAGGGAACGAAAACTTATTTTTGACCGAATGTGCGTGTGTCTGTACCGATTACCTCTGGAATGGATAGGTCCATTCTTCTGTCTATGTAAGGTTTCGACCTTCGCTGCCTGTATTCTTAGTCGG
The DNA here is from genome assembly GCF_000696795.3 of Halyomorpha halys. NCBI lineage: Eukaryota > Metazoa > Arthropoda > Insecta > Hemiptera > Pentatomidae > Halyomorpha > Halyomorpha halys. The sequence continues at coordinate 688,933 of NW_027115878.1, forward strand.
ACACTGTGAGACACAGCGGTTGCTAAACTTTTTGACTTCACGGACCAGTAAATTCATAATTTAAAGCACCAGACCACTAATAGGATTTTTTAAGTTTGAAATATATTTATAAAATGTACCTAGTGAATAAAATGGAACTATTAATTGTAACCAAATTATGAAAACTTTATTACTAAACTTTTTTTTTTTAATATTTATTTATTTCTATTTACAACTGTACATTATAATACATTTAGTGAATCTGATCTAAGTTAAATTGGAGTGTTACAGGCGTGTAGAGAAACTACCCATTGGTAGCACTCTAATGGCATTTTACATTAGCTAGTCTCGTGACCA
>NW_027115878.1:689883-696174 GCF_000696795.3 Halyomorpha halys
TTTTATTTATTTATTTAATGTAATTTACATCTCTAAAAAATAATAAATACAATAAGTAAATATGTGGAATATTTCATTTACACTTGAAAATGTTGTTTAGGAACCACCCATTGGTGGTACTTCAAGCATTAATTTAAATTAGAAGGTCCCGTAGCCATCTTCTTTTCAGACGCCTCGGAGGGAAAAGAGATTAAGAACTAATGGGTTAGGATGGGTAAGGAGTTTGGAATGAAAATACGTATATCTCTTTAGGGCCAAATCTGCTTCGAATGAAATGTTAAGATCTTTGTGGATGAGTTTATTTGTAATGTAATGAGGAGCATCGAGGATTTTGGATTGTTTGGATTGGATGCGGAAGAAATTTGATGGTTTGGTAGAGCCCCAGAACTCAATTCCATATCTCCAAATTGGTGTGATTATCAGAGTGTATAATAATTGTTTATAGTTAGTGGGAAGTTTAGAGCATTTGTCAAGTAGATATTGTAGCAATCGATCGAACGAGCTGTTTCTTATCGTTTCAGTTTTGTATGTGGATTCCAAGTCACTCTTCAAGATGGAGTCCTAAGTATCGAATCTGCTCAGCAGGCGTTAGTGGAGTATTTAGAAAGAATACGACTTATTATTTAAAATTAAATATTATTTAATGAAAGCTCAAGTGGAAAAACGTTTTCTTTATTTTTTATGCTTTTACCTGAATCCAAATAGTTATGAATTCAGATTATTTTTTTTTTTTTCCAAAACCAGAAATAATGTTATCAATCACAACTTTTAGCAAAGTTAAATATAATTCCTATATTTACAGGCGATGGGACCTTTCATTTCTTGCATTAAAAAGTAAGTAGGGCACAGTACGATATCTTGTTATTCTTCTAGGCTTAGCATAGTTAATTTATTATAGGCCTTAGACAGAATTCTCATAGTTGGCTTAAAATGGTAAATGGTATGATTTAATATTTAAAAATTATTTCATAAAAAATAATATTATTTAATTATACCTCAATGATAGATGTGATGATAAATATTAACCATCTTTTCTTAGAATTAAAAATGGAAATTTTTTTTTTCATTGGATCATAGAAATTCACAACTATATTAAATAAATTATATTACAATGTAATAAATTATAGTTATATTACAATGAAATCATACATCTTCCCATTAGTAGCATACCAATATTTCTTGAGTAAAAAGGTCCAGAAGAGTTGACTTCTTTTCAGTCACCGAAGATGATTGTCAGGTATCGAAGAGGAAACGAGTGGGTTAGGGTGGTTGGGGAGTTTGTCCTGGAAGGATTGATATATGGTTCTGGCATTAAAAACATTGAGTTTTTTATGGATCATTTTATTTGTGAAAAAGTAAGGAGCTGTATGAAGGATTGGATGCAATAGAAAGTTCAACTGCAACCAAATAGGTCTTATCATAGTATAGTAATGCAAATGTGATTTTTTTAATTAACTAAATGTTTATACCTCTTATCTAGTGTTGATATAGTCAAAATTGACGAGCTGTTTTCTTTCTTTTCTGTATTATATGAGAGTTCTAAGTTAGTCGTTTGTCAAAATATAGCTCCAGGTTGGGGATCTGTTCGACAAGGATAAGCTTTAATAAAAGATACTGAAGGGTAAAAAGTCATAGGTTTACGACTAACGGGTAAAATTGATCTAATGGGATTTATGTGAATTTATTTTACTCCTCTAGTTTTGACACAGTTCTTCAAGTGTTCAGATGTAGGATTGCAGAGTTTAGGATACAATTGATTATTTTTCACTGATAACAGACATGTGTCTCGGCATAAGTGGTGAGGAAAGTTTTGGAATAGGTTGGGATGTCAGTTGTATAAACTGCGTAAAGAATAGGACTAAGGATACTATTCTGAGGTACACCAGTAGATAGAGGAGAGTAAATAATGGGCCGTTTGTGGCCGAGTGTGTTAAAGCGCCAGCTTTAACTGGCTCGTGTCTGCAGTGGCGCCGGTTCGAATTAGACCTAGCCGGTAGACTTTTTTTTTGTAGAGGTCCCACCAATTGAAAACTTGACCCCTCACAACGGTTAAAGTAGGGTAGTAGAGAATAAACATTACTACAAATAAATATAAATGAAATTATCATCAATGTTTATGATTGTGACCAGAGATACAATTATTGGTATTTAGGTTTATTAGATTTTACTTAAGGATTTAAACTGGAACCTTACCAGGAAATAGACGCCTGTTTATTGTACTTCCACTGTCTTCTAAACGATTACCGGAGGCGGTTCTAAACTTATCAATATGTACTTTAGAAAAAAATAAATTTAGCCTTTGTAATTAATAAATAAATTAATTATTCTATTCCAACCTGTCAGTAATGATAAGAGTTTTTCAAATATAGAAATATAACCGAAGGATAAATAAAATTGAATATTCTTCTAGTAAATACAATAGTAGTAAAAATATTTTATTGCACCTTCTTTATTATAAGCATTATTAATAAGGCAAGATAGTCAAGTTATTTCATATAGACACGCTTCTAGGAAGAATAAAACTGAATGTGGCGTGTTATTGTTTGTTTTGTGATGACGATCGTCCAATTAAGCATCTAAAATACTACCGTTAACTGAAAAAATCCTAAAACAAAAAACCAATATGTACTTATGTAAATGTTTTGTTTGAATTATAGAAACTGGGACGATCGGCTTGATATAATATTTATATTTACTAAAGATAAAAATAACAATACATCAAGCCATAAATTACGTTATAGCTTTTCATCTGATATTATTATCTTTGTAATTAATAAATAAATCAATTATTCTATTCCAACCTTTTTTTGAGAGTTTTTAAAATATAGAAATATAACCGAACGATTTTAGGCTGAGCGTGCAGCTTCTGTTAAAACTGACAAAGAATTGACGAGACATGGAATTGGACTAACACTGTCAGAAACTTTTCATTCATACAGATGTGTCTTTGATTGATTAACAGACATTATTTGCAATTTTTTTGATTCTACAAATAACTTATAGAAATTGTAATTCAAGAATCGGTAATAATCTACGTACATGAAAATTTTTTTTGTACATTTTATACCTCAAGAAATGTAAAAATACAGTATAGTTTTGTAGTATAAAAATTACTAAATAAAGTGTAACTATTTATTATTAATACAAAAAGTCTATTTAGCTAGGCCAAAATTAGTTTATTTTAATTATTACTAGTTACATTTCCTTAACGTAAACAATTACTTGACTTTTTAAAAGAATAGCTCTAGTATTTAAAGAATCATAAAAGTTTCATTGACTTTACAAAACTAACTACTAAAAACAAAAATTGAAATCTGTACCTCTACAACCCATGGACGGTCTGGGGTTCAGTACTTTGTAAGGAAGTACTGTTACTAGACCAACGGTTGTGCAAGGAGGTGATTTGGTCCGAATCACGCTCGACCGCCAGATTTTTACCCATTTATAAGACTGGGTGGACCCCAGGAAGGCTCCATAAACCACAGGGTTGACTCACAGCTCCAATGTAACAGCAAACTTTGTAACTTTCTGCCAACCCCAGTACTTGGAGTTAGCAGTATCAAGCTTTACAACGCTGCCACCGCCCCCCGATTTTGGAAAACTAGTTGATGAAAATTCAGGACTGGACTAAACTTTGCAAAAGTAACTAAATGACAAATTCCAACGCATAACATTCACACTCCGTCTTTCCACATCTTCTCTAGTATGTATACTATGTATAGTCAACAAACAGATTCCACAAAATAATTCAGTAAAATATCTAGGACTGATTTTAGATATAACCCTCCAATCCCACATCACCACCCTTGAATAATGGTGCCAAAACTGGAGGATTAAAAATAATTCCATTAAATCCCACCAAATGACATTTACCCTTCGTCGTAAACCCATGACTTCTTGCCCTACAGCATCCTTTAATAAAGCCCTACTTATTCCTATCGAACAGATCCGATACTTAGGACTACATCTGGACAAACTAGTGACATGGAATCCTCACACAAGACTAAAAAGACAAGAAACTGCTCGTCGATTCCGACTATTACAACATTTACTAGACAAACGGTCTGAATTACCAATTCATTACAAAAGACTGATCTACATGACCATTATAAGGCCTATCTGGACATACGGAGTTGAGCATTGGGGCTCCACTAAACCATCAAATTCCTCCCGAATCCAATCCTTACAATCCAAAATCCTTCATAAAATCCTTAATGCTCCTTACTTTGTCACAAATCAAGTCATCCTTTAGGACCTCAATGATCCATATGTTGCCGATTTGGCCAGAACCAGGTACCATTCCTTCCCATTCCTCTCCATGATAAACTTCCCAACCACCCAAACCCACAATCCACCTCGCAGGTTGAAACGGGAGTGGCCAACAGATTTATTGTAAAATAAAAATCGACAATTGGAGTTCTGACAATGGTCTGATGCTCCACTCAAGTAGAGTGTTTGCGGCTTTAGCGTACTGTTTGTTTGTTTCTGTGTAGTGACGTATCACATCAACGCCATTGATTTCTTATTTACTCTTGTTTACATTTTTTTTTATTATCATAATTTTTATTATATATATTTCTTTTCTTTTTTTCCCCCGTCTGTTCGATGTCAGATTTGTGACAGCAAACCTTCTGATTTTAAAAACCGAAACACCAATTCCACTGTTTTATTGTTGTCCCCAAGGCTTTTTGAAGTGTTTACTCTCAATCCCAAGTTATTCAGGTGTTACATGGAACATGGACATTCCTCGAAGATATGCCTAAGTGTCAAATTGTTGTTACAGTATTTATATTTTGGAGGCGTTTGTCTTGCGATAAAATACGAGTGAGTGAGCCTCGTGTTGTCTAGTCTAAGCCTAGTCAATAGGACCTCCTCTCTTCGGCTTTCACGCCTGGACTCCGGGATTTAACGTCCTTTTTAATAATTTTTAATTTATTTATTTATTGCGCTTTAGTGTTTAGCGGGTCACTGCGGAGGATCTGAAAAAGGGAATTCAAGAGAGTGAATTTGTCGATCAAATGAAATAAAAATTGTGAAATAGTTGTCCCTCCCAAGGGAAAGAAAATAGGAATAAATTGAAATGTTTGTATTTAGTGTGTAGACTGGAATTGATTGTAAAAGAAAAAAAATGTTTTCTCTCTTTTTTATTATATCATGTAAAAATATGATTTACATATGCCCGATCACGGATTGATTAGTATGCTGTGTAATGTAGCAACCCCATGTATTTGGACAGCATGAATGAATAAAGCATATCTCTCTCTCTCTCTCTCTCTCTCTCTCTCTCTCTCTCTCCCCCTCTCTATCTGTATTTCTCCCTCATTTTATTCTCTTCTATATTTTAATTATTATTTTAATCTATTTATTTTATCATAATTTTAACATTGTTTATAGTGAGGGGTGTCTTTTGTATGTATATTTAGACCGATAATGTCTCCACTTTTAAAAATTTAGTGGTACGTGTTACTTTAAAAAAGTTTTATATCGTGAATACAGTATGACCAGGAAAGGGGTCGTTAAAAATTAAGCTTGAAGTTATTACAGCACATGAATTATAACTAAACCATTTAGTCTTTCAATAAATTCAAATAATTGTTCATTTTAAGGAAAGGTGTAAAATAATAATTTAAATATATTCATATTGACAAAATTGAATATTTTTTTTCCCTGATAAATCGTGATGTTTTATTTAGTACTTCTTTTTTTATTAAACGATACACTATTTTCAAATTTCTGGTGGATTAGAATATATATATATACAATTAAACAGATATAAAAATCTAAGATATAGAGGTTTCTCTGTAACTATCTTATTTCATGTTTTGGTTTATGCAATGGGTTCTGACATTTTGAAATTATCTAAATTTCAATTAATCAAAGATTAAAACTGGTGGTGCCCGCATCATTTTCATTTAAGAGTCATTTCAAATAGAAACTCTTGCCATAAACGTGATTAGCAATACCATTACTTTCGACTTTGTTGCAGAAAACAAATGAGGAGTCACCCTGAAGAATAATTTCAGTCCATTTTTTTTGTGAAAATTTAAATTCCTGCAGCATCTTGTTTGGAATGAGAAGTGCTGAGGAGTACATCATTTTTATCGTATTTTGATAAAAAAAAAAAAATTGTTTTTACCAAACGAACCGACAAGATATATTATTGGAAAAGAACGGTTGTTGTTGTTGTTGATTTTTGCTTAAAGGCGTAAAACCCTCTGGTCATCAACGCCTATGGGATGATAAAAGTAAAAAAAAAAAAAAATAATAATAATAAAATAAATAAATAAAAAA
>NW_027115878.1:696559-699604 GCF_000696795.3 Halyomorpha halys
CATGGTTTTACTGATCGTTTTATTTCTTTTAATTTACTGGGAGAGCTTTCATCCCACTTGGCCTGCCATTTTCCTAATATTTGTAATTTAAGGGAGGGATGGAAAAGAACAGGGAGGGAAAAGAACGGTTTATTGCCAATCATTTTTAAGGGTTCAAAATATTTTTTTTATGACCATCAATTTGTGAAGTTTTATTAAGTATTAAAAACTAAAACAGAAAACTTAATTTTTACTGATTAAAATCATTCTTCCCATGGACCCTATAAATATTTTTGCATAAATATATTCGTTTGAGTAATGCACGCCGGAAATCGAGAGCCGTTATAGGTACCGTAGAAACCCGCATATCCGTTCTAATCCGCCTTGAGAGCCGGATAATACGGAGTGTATAAAAGAATAACCTCTAATATTAATTTATCCTTTAATATTAAGTGAATATTTAAATGGAATAAAAAACCTAATATATGAATGATATGGTATTTGACTATAGTAAATTTACAAGAACAATATAATAATGTTAAAATTAAAAAAAATTATATATCCGATTTAATTTAAGTGTACAAACCACAAGTTTATAATAGTATTAGAAAATTCATTTATTTTGTATTATTTGATCAAAAATAGTTTTTTTTCAGAAATGTATTTATTTATTTTTTTAGTTTCTATTTCCCTACAGTTAATCCGAAGAACCGGTTTACCGGGGTTCTGCTGTACTTAAAATGCTATAAATACTTATAAGTTTGATTTAGAAAATTCAAAGGATATTCAATGTTCTGAGTGACTGATCAGCAATAAAAAATTGGTTATCAGAGTAAATTGAAAATCACTTGGGGTTAAATTGATATTACTTTAAGATAATTAAAAAAAAATTACATGATTTAATTAAATAATATCAACTATATTTTAAGACTTTGACAATAGTAAAAATTTAGTTATCTTGTTTTATTTTACCTAACTCAGAACTTTATTGATTTTTAAGGTTTTCAAGTTCCTAATGGTTAATTCGAGGAGCCAGTTTATCGAGGTTCTACTGTATTTAAAAATATTTTAAATCTCATAAATTTTCATCTTTATATCTATATAGCATATTCGATGTTGAGGACAAATGATTAGCGGTGTAAAATTGATTATAGATGACCTCATAGCTTATTACGTTGGGGGAAGATTCCAGACTATTTGGTTAAAGGGTTCGATTCCCACATAGGACAGTCCATATTCGTTTAATGGCGCTCCAAGAAATAATTCTCGAGAATCCAACTGTGAAGGTTGCATGGGCGGAGGACTTGAGTCTTAATAATAATGACGTTTTTGCGAACCCAAAGGTTCGATGCTGGTACCACCAATATATGTTGACTACAACCGTGGGTTACACTGTATAAATTCAAATCTATCAAATCAAGTCTTGATGCAATCCTCCCATCTATGCTTCGGTCTACCTAGGATGTTTATCCGTTCAGTTTTTGTTAACAGTGTTCATTAACACTAAAACCTTACACACACATTATTTGCCTTAATGTTATAACCTGAATTAGATATGCCGAGTGAAATTCCCTCAGTGTGGAGTTATGCACCCTTCTAAATTTGTGCCATTAAAAAAAATCATAATAAATAAATATTCATTATCATATTAAATTAAAAATAATATTGAAATATGACTATTTCCAGTTTGAATAAATGTAAGACGGGTTTGATATTATGAGAACAATCAAGTTTTTGTTATATCGTTATTAAACTAGACTAAACTTTTGGGTCAAACAAAAAAAAAAAAAAAAAGGGCACTTTTAGCTACCTATGGACTGTGATTTGAAAGAAAAAAGTGCAACCCTTACCTGGCTATCATGAAGATGACTATGGCGTTTCCAGGGAGGCCGAACATAGCGAGAACGAGATAGATAGTCATGAAGATGAGATGTGCATTCCTCCCTGGCGGTGGGAAGGTGAGCCAATGCCTGTTGATGATGCGGAGGAAGTCCTTGGTAAAGAAGGGCCAATCGGCGACCGGATATTGGGCTAAGAACCGGTCGACCAGAGGGTCGGATCCGTTGGTCCATCGAGGGTAGAGGGCGCAGACGGTGGCGTTGGAGACGCAGTCGTCCTCCAGTTCTGACAGCTGACAGAGGGCGCTCTCTGCCAAGAGCTGGAGGCAGAAATCGGCCGTGCAGAGCTGAGAGATGTTTAGCCCGGAGCTGGAGCTGACCCTGAGTAGGAAGCAGTGCTCTGGAGGAGCTGACTGGAGCGGCCACATCTGGCGGCGGCTGGCGGCTCACTGCCCACTGCGCCGCCTCCAGTCGCTCTCTGCCTCTCCGATCCGCGTTTATCTTCTTTCACTGGCTCTTCAATTAGATTTTAACTGTCACCAGTTCAACTGTCACGGCTTTTACTGTCTATTAAAAATTCAAATGAGGAAAAAATAGTTTGAATAGATTTTTACCCAAAAACAATCGCTGAACACAGACATCGTAGGAATTGCATATATGTATTATTAACAACAAAACTTGATTATTTGAACTCCATGAATATAAATTTATGAAACAACTAATACATTATTATGTACATTTCTGTAAATTATGTACACATGTATTATTCACATTTAATTACTAAACATTTTAATTAATGAATACAACGAGACTGAATGTATTTTAAAATTATTTTTGGAAAACCTTCATGTATTATTTGGTTTTAAATTAATTTATTAATAATGTTCATGTAGGATACTTGTTCAGATGTGTACGTCAAACCAAGCTGTTTTTGGCATTGAAGATAATTTTTTATCTCTTTTGTAATTTTTTAATAGCAGTTAGCATCTTACTTGAAAGGGCATTTCTCATTGTAGATTCTCAATTCAAGTGGAAATAGATAAATATTTTAATTTTTTAACAACACAATTTTAAATGATCTCTTTATTCTAAACATTATGATATTTATTTTTTTTATTTTTAATATTGCTTGACTTCAGCAATTGGCCTGAATTGAAAAACGGGTTTTATGATATGTGAAAAATCAATAATATGTATGTTAAGAAATATGTATTATGGGTGAGGGAGG
>NW_027115878.1:705258-711148 GCF_000696795.3 Halyomorpha halys
CCATATTAATTCAAATTATGAATTAGATAAATATGGGGTGCAGTCACAAGAAAACAAAAATTGTTAACTACTAATATTTTCCAACGCATTTATTATATATAATAAATATATTACATATATATTTGCAGATTTAATTTTTCCTAAATTAGACATTTCGTACAGTCACTATTATTATCATATTTTTTATCTCCTTCTAGTATTTCACGTATTCGAGGTTATCGTACCCATCGTTACCAGGGGAGAAAACCATTAACGGTTTGGTTTTCTCCCCTCCACTTTGTTTACTTTTGATATTATACCAACTTCTAATTAATCTCAGCAGAAAACGATTGGTGGTCCTGATTTGTCCTTTACTCATTTATTATTATTAATTTTATTGTATTTATTCATTTTGACTTCTATGTAATTTTAACTTACTCTTTTACTTTCCGTTTTTAGTGTGTTAAAATTTGTTTGCTCATTTCTACTTATCTGTTTTGCGTGTTATTACGTCTACTTTGCCTTTTAACCTAATAGTTTGCATAATCTTTAATTTTCTTATCATTATCTATTTTATATGTATAAATTTTACTATAAATAGTTATAATTATTTATAACTATTTTTATTTTCTTGTGAGCGCACCCCTCACTATCTTCTTCATAATTCAAATAAAATCTTAATTCGTTTACTCTGCAGTTCAGAGGATAAATAATTAATTCGAAAGTTTCTCTTACTTGAAAAACATCTTGAAATTGCATTTTTGAATAATTCATCATGAATTTGTATATTTCAATAATGAGCTTGAAAAATGTTTTTTTGTGTCACTGATCTAAATAACTAATTTTCTTTAGAAAGGAAGAAAGTTTTTCAAGCATTGAAAATGCAAAATCTGGCATATAACAAAATTATAACTCACCTTTTTCGCACTTTATTGACGATCCACACTAACTTTTTCTAAGAAGAACATGTGTTTCGCGAGCCATACTTTACCGTACATTGTGGTTGATTATTAAGAAAATATTTGGCACAGACTTGCACATAGCCACTCTACAATAAAATTTTCGAATGCACTTGGTTTCACAACGAACCTTACGATGCTATGAACACTATCTTGAGACGACTGAAACATCCGTATTTACTCAAAGGATGCCAAAAAGGTTCTGATAAGCTATTTATGACTACAAGAGCAAAATAGCAGATTTTAAATTAGGAGTTCATCCGAACGGCACTGGACTTCATCATGACTGATAGTCCGGATATATTCCTATCAAAACCGCATGTTTTCTCCCTAAGGCTAAAATAAAAAAAAAAAAAAAAAAAAATCTTAATGATTCTTAAAAATTACTTGTAGGGGACATTCTATCTAAAATCAATACATCCAATTTTAGAAATTATTATCACCTCAACATACATTTGTAATTTTTTTATAGAGTTGTTAATTTTAAGAAATAAATAAAGGAAAAAAGGCATTGTTGATAATCTCAAGTAAGCCAATTTTTAAGGTTTAAATTTTGGAATAAGCTGAATAATTTCAATTTTTCAAAAGATAATCTTTGTGCATGAGAGGAGGATATCTTAAAGTGTAATCTTTTAAACCTCCTCAATTACCGAATGAAATACACAGGATGTCTGAGTGTACATGTTTACCTTTATAATCTCTAAACTTTTTGATATTTTGATTAGATTTTGCCAGATAATAACAGTGGCATACATTTTTGACTCAATGCTGTCAGAAGACATAAATCGAAAAAAAAAATTTTTTGGTGAACTAATTATGAACAAATATTGCAGAAAATCGAAAAATCCATAAAAAAATGTTTCATATTTCAATTATCCACAAAAATACCTCATCATAATCTTGGAAGATATTTTTGTCTCCTAAAGTGGGACGACCGAGAAAACTCAAATTTATTTTAAAATAAATTAAGAGCAAATTGAATTAGAAAATATTTTGATCTTTAGGTGTGTTTTTTTTCGTTAATTCCCACCGTTTTAACGCAAATTATGAAAAACTTCAATTTTTTTTTCATTATGACCTAATATAAATTTGTTTTAAAATCCGATTTACTATTAGAATCCGTAAAGATAATCAACCGTTCCCATAATAAATTTCATTAGATTCACTGGAGAATACTGGAGTTTAAGTTTGAGTTTACAAAACTAAGAATACCCTCAAAAGATAAATTATATGCTATTATTACGACCTTGCAAAAATCAAATAAAAATCTCAAAATTTGTAGAAAATTCTTTCATCGGGTATGTTTCCTTCTTCTCTTTTATTCATTTCGAATATAAGCGATATCTTGCTCATTCATATATAAAAGTGTAATATTATCAAGAAAGTCTATTCAAAACACAAATTTTATAAGGACTATCTTTATGTAACAGTTTACTTTATAAATAATTACATTAACCAAAAAATATTACTTCAGTTTAACAGTTAAGTTTCTGCTATCCTCGAACTTACATTAACCCTGAATTGTACCCACCAAAGTTCTCAGTTATACTACAAGAGCCTGCAAGAAAAATGGCAGTTATCTCGCCCCAATCTTTGATTACTTTAATGAAAACTATGTATAATTACTATTCAAAACTGATGAGTCTGCCAAGTATAGGTACGCTAAAAATGGCGGCTGTTTGAAAATCTTAATAAAACATTAATTTTTCATTCGGAGCTCTATATCTTAAAAATTACCAACAACACTAGAAAATCTAAAAGAACATTATTTAAAGAAGAGTAAATTTGCTGAAATATTAGCTCTAATAGCTATTTACATCCAATAGTTCTCGAGATATAGCTTTTTAAAAAACAACATCTGATAAAAATGTACTGAAATATCAGTAGTTAGTTAATTTATTTTGAGAAATCTATATCTCGTGAACCATAGGACGTACTGATGTCTGTCAGCACTAAAATTAAAGCCAATAAAATTTACTATAAAATAATTAATAACGTTTAACTTTGTAGGTATTTTAGGATTTTTTAAAAAATATATCTCTAGACCCGTTAGACGCAAATATATCTGCCAAAACTCAAAATAAATAATATTTAACTTACTATAAAGTAGTTTATGACACTTATCTTCGTAGGGGTAGTAGTTTTTATGATATTCACATATGAATATAAATTTGGCAAATGAAAATTTGTCCGTACCACTATAAATCAACTTATTTTACCAAATTTGATGAAAACTACTACTCCTACGAAAATAATTGTCATAAACTACTTTATAGCTCATTAAACTATCTTTAATATGAGTGCTAATAGACTCAATATGTACGTATGTACTCAATATGTATTACGTCTAATAGACGTAATATGTACGTCATAGTTCCAGAGATATAGATTTCTCAAAATAAATTAACTAACTACTCCTATTTCAGTACGTCTCATAGAACATTTTTATGAAATGTTGCTCTTTAAAAAGCTATTTCTCAAGAACTGTTGTACGTAAATAGCTCTATTAGGGGTTAAATTTTAGAAAATTTACTCTACTTTAAATAATCATTTCTTAGATTTTCTATTATTGTTGGTAGTTGCAAAGATAAAGAGCTCCCTCCGAATAAGAAATTAATTATTTTTAACGTTTTGAAACAGCCGCCATTTTGTATCCCCCTTACGTAAACTTGGCAGACTCATCAATTTTGACTATTATACATTATACACAGTTTTCATTAAAGTAATAAAAAAAGATTGGGGTGAAATAACTGAATTTTTTCTCCTCTTGGGCTCTTCTACAAATAGTTGTTTTAGAATTGAATGATCCTCAAAAACCTGTAAAAAAATTAATTATTTTTAAAGTTTTGAAACAGCCGCCATTTTTTATCCTCCCTACCTATACTTGGCAGACTCATCAATTTTGACTATTATACACAGTTTTTATTAAAGTAATCAAAAATTGGGGTGAAATAACTGCTTTTTTTCTCCTCTTGTACTATTAGGCGATACCTGAACATAAGTTTTAGGCGGGATACAAATCTTTGATGGGAACCTGCGTTTCTGAATAATTTGAGACCTGAAAATTGGAAAACTGGAGCCGTTCGCTGAATAAAAAACGTTACATATTCTGAAACGGACTGAACATATTTTAGCAGTTTTTTTAAACTGATATTGTTCTAAAAATTCGTGGAATATCACTTTATAATTTAGCTTGAAATATTTTTATATATAACAGTTGAATAGACTAATTATTACTAACAAATTTGATGCATCATTTTCAGGATCTTGAACTCGACTTGTTTCAAAACATTAACGCTATCTAATTGAATAATTTGAGCTAATAATAAAAAAAATTCGCTGAGCTGTTAGCTCAATCTTCGCGTAAGTATCCCATGACAACCAAGGCGCTGTTGCCTATGAATGAGATTTGATCTCTACCTAATTCTTACTCTACCTCAAAAACGGTTCAGTGTTGGGCCTTAAAACACAAAAAAAAAAAAAAAAAAAAAAAACTTACTTTCGAATTACCCAAATATTTTCCGTAGGAACGTACTTGGGTATTGATGTCCGTGTTGAAATCTATAAAACCCAATTTGAGTTGTCTCAAACCACCGACTTACCTCTACCAGATTTCTGAAACCTTTTACTTTTTTTAATGACTTTTACTAAAGTTCCAGCAAGAATTAAAGAATTGAAATTGAGATTTGTTACTTCTCCGTGAAATTTTCTTTTATTTGATAACTCATTCATCAAAATGTGAGAGTTAATTACAATATTTTCAAAATAAAGTCCTAAGAATCGTTGTTGATGCTTCTTGGTTTTTAATAAATAAAAAGGAGTCAACAGAACATTATATAAAAAAAAAAAGGTTCAAGAAGGTCCACTCCCAGTTACCTACAGTTAAAGGAGCAGTTACCTACAACTTGGGAAACCCAACCACGACCCGAAGACTGAATCCCAAGCTGCTGCAGGAAATCCTGTTATAAATTCTATATTTATCAATTCTATTATTGTCATTACTTCTATTTTTTTTTTTTTGTCTCTTCATTCTTTTTTCTCATTATAGGGCAATTGTTTGTTTCGTAAGGTCTACGAATGTCGTTGTTTTTGTTATTAACTTTACTTTTCTCTCTCATAAAGAATCATTATTTTTATCTATTTATTTTATTTTTTTGCGATTATTTATAATGTTTTATACAGTTAGGGGTGTCTTTTGTATGAGACAGTACCCTCCCCATAATCAATTACTATTATATTACTCATATAAGGCCCATTAGACTGATCTGGTATTAAATAAAAAAAAATCTAAGAACCGAAAAAATGAAAAATATTTATAATTATCTATTTATGGTAAGTATTTACCACCGATGTTCACAGCACCCTTTTCATTAAAATTGACTTGAATTAATTAATCGATTAAATGGTTTTTATTATCAGATTGTTTGCTCATTTAACTGACAGGGCTTAAATGGCAAGTTTTCGTAATTAAACAGAGCTTTATAATCAAGTTCAATATTATTATATTTACCAACAGCTCCTTTACAAGGTAACGGAATTCGCTCTTGTAGACAACCCGCATGACAGATAATTAAAAGGCTTCAAACCTCGTCAAGGGTACACAATTATACAACCCTATGCCACATAATACTCCCTTCTTAATATCTTCATTACAAGCCAAGTCCCTAAATTTAATTTATTATATGAGGCGGTGAAAGATAAAGTGGTGTCACATAACACAAAAATACATACCTCAATTGATTAATATTATAAGATAAGATACCTTATATCGCAATTACTTTTCACCGCCTTGTAAGTTTGGTTATATTATTTTTATGTTAATTATATTGATATTAATGTTCTTTTTTTTTTTTAAATAATTTATTTATTGGTATTTACAACTGTATACACATATATACAACAAGTAAATTTGCTGTAGGTGACATAGTGACATGATAAAAACATGTGGAGAA
>NW_027115878.1:711808-714326 GCF_000696795.3 Halyomorpha halys
CAAGGGTGGTGATGTGGGATTGGAGGGCTTGGGATACAATGTAAGGATCATTGTTCACTGACAATAGACATGTGTCATCGGCATACGTGGTGAGGATTGTGTTACGATGGGTCGAAATGTCAGCTGTGAAAACTGTATAAAGGATAGGACCAAGGATACTACCCTGGATATTAATGTTAAAATATAATAATTCATATGCTAATATTATTATTTTTTTTCCATTTTAGTAGTTGTTAATTACATTATTAACTGTATCACTTGTTGTAAAGTTGTATAAGTCTCCACAACGCCCTAATAGTCTAAACTGTAATATTTACATTTCACTTATGTCTATCATTTTTATGTTATTTTGGCACCGACCGATATATTTTTTAACTGGCCGAACCATATTCAATGTGATTTTTTAAATAAATAAAATAAAAAACAATATTTTTTCCACTAATGGGATCTTGCCCACGCTATAGAATAACAATCAAAGGGTTGGCCACAAAAAGGAGTTATGTAGCCCCATCTTTGAGGTTAGATTTACATGCATAACATGTGGCAAAAAATAGTCCTGTTATATTCTATCAGATCTCAGCATTCATTAGTTCTTATTTGACTCAAGAGATGGAACTATCTGTATCGTTAGTTATTTCAATTATTATTGTTTATTTTTTTTATAAAGCTACCTATAATTAAATTATTAAATATTTTAATGATAGTTTTGCACTATTAATTCCTGTGTTAAGTTTAATTATGAGGATACCACACGCACCTCTTAGATTTCGAGGAAACTTTTCAGGTGCTTATAGGTCTTAAAATATTATAATATTGGAAGTGTGGTCATATTTAAGGCCAAACACCACCTAAACCTGCTAGAAATCGCGAAGTTCACACACATAAGTTTTCTATTATATCTTAGTTTTTGAAGAATCCACCCGAAAATCGAGTTCGGAACCAAAATATCCACACTTCTAAATGATAAAAAAAATAAGCTATCAAAATCAATTGAATTATCAGATCGTCCTCTTAGCTTCATAACATTCTAAAGTTTTATAAAACGGTTTGAAATAATGGTTTCATGGAGAAAGGAGACATTAGTTTTTTTTAGAAAAACCAAGCTCAGTTTTTGTTACAGAAAAAAAACGAGTTAGTCCTATTTTTTTATGAGAAAACTTTTTAATAGTGCCAACGTTTCGGCCCGTATTTATAGCCTTAATCAGGGCTCAGAAAAAAAACAAGATAACAACCAATGAACAAAAAAATATATAGAATGATTGAAGTAAATAAATGTACAAAATTGAAAATTGATAAAATTAATCTAATAGATTTCTTAATAGAAAGAAGTGGAAAATAAAACGTATAAATAGGCAATTAAACATGTAAATAAAATTACATAATAAAGGAAATAAAAATATAAAGTTATTATATATTGTCTACGATCAAATATCATAGTGTATATCTCATCATAATTTTCATGGAAATCTATAAATAAATTTTTTTTTTGTTAGTAAATCATATTGAAGTTTTTTCTAAACTGTTTTACATTTTTCTTCTTTATATGTACAGTGCAGGAGCATCATAATACATGTTTAAAAAAAAATAAATAAATAAAAATAAATGATCATTTTTCTAGGTGTAGTGGAAATTATATGTGAAATATTTTATGGACCTGATTTATCTAAAATACAAGAGACACATTGGGGTTCATATTATAAATAAGTATATTCTTTATATAAAACCTCATTTATTTATTCTATTTCCGTACAACATTTTGACTACCTTTAAAACCATAATAATCACATACTTAGGATAACGCAGAGTTATGTGGTAAAAGCAATCCAATAGAGCGTCTTTGCACACCCTCAAAGCCCACATGAGATGAAATGAGTCCACAGAGCAGAACTAACATGAAGCGTATCCAAACAACAAAGATACCGCAGATCTACTTCAAGATAATTGAGAACTTATCATAAAGGTGAATGTAGCTGGTTAGGACAGCAAAGGATTCACAATGGGAGAAAGGACAATAGAAAAAAAAATTAAATCTATTATAATTAATTAGTTAATCAAAAACAAGTTGGTTAGCTGGAAACTAAATAAAAATTATTGTACAATTTTTTAAAAATTAATTTGTCAATCAAAATTATTGATAACCTATTTTGGTACACATTATGCAAATACATTTTAATTATTAAACTCCGTTACTTAGGACTACATCTTGACAAACGACTGACATGGAATCCTCATATAAGACTAAAAAGACAAGAAACTGCTCGTCGATTCCGACTATTACAACATTTACTAGGCAAACAGTCTAAATTGCCAATCCATTACAAAAGAATGATCTACATGACTACTATAAGGCCTATCTGGACATATGGAGTTGAGCTTAGGGGCTCTACTAAACCATCAAATTCCTCCCGAATCCAATCCTTGCAGTCCAAAATCCTTAATGGTCCTTACTTTGTCACAAATCCAGTCATCCATCAGGACCTCAATATTCCATATGTTGCCGATTTGGCCAGAACCAGAT
>NW_027115878.1:715566-718236 GCF_000696795.3 Halyomorpha halys
ACTAAAAAAAAATTGATTTTTTTTTTTTTAGTTTTGACTGCCGTCAAAATAGCCCTGAAGAAGCCCTGCAACGTGGGGCGAAACGTTGGCTCATTAAATTAGTATATTTCTACTATTTGAGTTTTTCTTGACCGCACCCGGACCATATTCTTTTCATGTTATTAAAATATTTATTTTTATAAATGTGGGTGTAAGTTGGTACAAATAATTTTCCTCAATCATTTTGATCATTGATATTTATTAATTAAATAATAATTGTGTATACTTTAGTGTGTGTGTCAAACAGAAAGGGAAGCTTTGGATTTTTCCTTATCTTAATCAAATATTTTTAAATTAGAAAGTAAATGAAACCTTTTTTTTAATCAGGTGTACACTAAAAAAAAGCAAGAAATCCCGGTCTCCTGTTTGAGCCCTCCCCATTGGGTTAAGTTCAGTCGTAAAATACCCCTAGGTTTTCTGGTATTTTTTCTCAATTTGTAAGTTTCCTCATTTTATTTCTAGTTACACAACAAGTCTCAAACATTTATTTCTATATTGATTTTTCTCGATATATAAAGATAAGTGTAAATATAAAATTGTTTAAAACTAATCTCTTATTAAGAAGCTAATACATGATTTAATTATTAATCTCATTCTTAGTCGAAAGTTAAGTCATTAGCTGTGAAAGGACTGGTATCACTGTCTTTTCAGATTTCTGCCCTTCAACTCCTTGAGTCACCTAAAGTCACTTCTATATTGGTGAGAGAGTGCAAACAGGCTTTAGAGTCATTGGCGAGCTCAAAGAAGCTTTAGTTCCCTGGACATAAGGGTAATCAGAAAGCTGACCAGCTCGCTAGAACCGGGTTGAGCACACTTCCATAGGACCATTCTTAGGCATTTCTAAAAGGTATTAGCGCAAAGAAGTCCTTGGCTGGACATATAACAGCAGTCAAGGGGTGGATGGAATGTAAACGGCTAAGACAGGCCAAAATACTAATAACTAAACCTCTGCTTCTTACATAATAGAACAAGAACTAATAGAATGGTGTTCTCTGGCTCATTTCGTTTAATTAACCATATTTTTTCTACAGTTCCTTAGAACTGTTGTTTTTTTTGTCAACAAACAATTCATTAAGGTTTGGAACAAAATAGCGAAAACGACCTTATTACAAGTATGTGTTGATGTAAGGCGATACTATCTCGAGATCATAACACCAAAAGTAATTAGAGTGAATCTTGCCTCTCCGTCCCACCACTAATATCCCATGGAAGTAGCTCTCATTACCTGACCTTGAAAACATTAACCTATAGCGCGTAGATCATCTTTGAAAAAAATTGTTTAAATAAAACTAATTTATGGTTAGCCATGAAAACTTGGGACCGTCTTGTTCGTGCTGCAAGTGTTCCTTAACGGAAAGAAATAAAAAAAATGTTTTTTTCGAACGTTTTCACGATCGTAATACTCCTTGCCGTATATTCCATATATAGGTGAGTAAAAGTAAAACATTTGTTTACTATAAATTAACTTTCCATTATTTTTTAATAATTTCGGATTTATTTTAAACGATTTTTAATAATTCTAACGATATGGGACGATATAGGCTAAATATTTGGTGGTGCTATGAAGATCAAAATAAATGAATATTAACAATGAAGGTGTGGTAACATGGTTGGTATTCATTGTTATTGAATTAAAATCGAATTTCGTCAATATATTTATCGTCTGATAGATATTTTGCTTCAATAATATTGACTGTGTAAGAGGCTTTTAAGGTAAAATTTCTTAGCATAACATACTTCCAGTTTTAATAAATTAAAGTTAATGTTTTATTCGACAAGGGAAACCAGTCTTCTCTCTTAAGCTCTTATATAAATAAATTATATAAAAAAGCTTACATACATAGGACCTTATCACCAACTCATCACCAATTCTCTCAGTTCTACCTAAGTGTATCACATTTATAAAAACATATGATGTCATACATTAAAGTACATTTCGAGGAACACATTGCCTTTCATCCAGCGGTTCCCAAAGTGTGTACCCCAAGAGTACGTCAGAGGCACCACAGCTGAATGCCACATTCTCAATATATTAAAAAAAAAAAAAAATGGAAAATATTTAAAATTAAAATAGCAAGTATACATTCAGGTATTTACTTAGCACTGTTTTTCTTATTTTCCTATTTACTCAAACGCTCTTAGGATAATTGTAACTTTTTTTTTTATTAAAGCTAAGTCCACCATTGATAACCTATACAGCCACAGAATTGGGATATCAAGATTCGTTTCTGGAGGCCGCCGCAAAATAAATATTGACCGACTCAGATGGGAATCGAACCCACAATCTTCTGAATAAAGTGTTCTGGGACCTTTGTCCCAGCCCGCTCAGCTATCAGATCCTCTTTTTTTAGTTTTTTAGCCGGACAAGGGTGCCGCGATTTTTTTGCTTAGCTCAACAATTTAAAGGACAACTTTTATTTAATGTTCTTTTTTCAGAAATCTACTTTCCTCTGTTGATTATAACTGAACCTAGAGAGTATAATAATTCATATTTTATGTTAACATAACGTTTACGGTATGGAAAGGAAATGGAACGTATAAAGTGGATTGCTGGTCTATTCTTTTGTTCTTGTCTATTCTTTTGTTTGTATATATTTTAAGAGAGTTTTTTTTTTTAATTTTTGATTTACT
>NW_027115878.1:718587-720451 GCF_000696795.3 Halyomorpha halys
GTCACCTAGAGTTGACACAATTTTGAGAGTATATAAAAAATAACTGATCCCTTGAAGTATTGTTTAGTCGTCAAATAATTAAGAGTTGGTCTGTTCAAAAATCATTTTGTTGAAGACTTTCTGAGTTTTCAATGCATTCTGACTTGCATTGATCAATGATTTACTCTTTTTTTAACTCTAATAATGGAGCGAAGAATATAATTAATAATAATAAATTAACAATTTATTTCAATTGAATAAGAACTGTCATTAATTATAATAAATAATTAATTAAATTAATCTAAATTAAAGCCATAATCCACATTTCAATAATGTGTATTACTGCATATTGTCACCTACAGGCGACACCCATGCCAAATCCTGTGAAAAGATTTTTTAGACATTAAATTCATATTTTTGTGTAATTTAAACTGGATACCTGCCTTTTAATCGGCGACCGATAAAAACGTTATTTGGAAAAAATATATGCATAACATATCATTATTTTATATATCTTATCTGTTATATATTATATTACATATATCGTTTTTAAAATATATCTTTATATGATACATGTCCCTCCTATCTAATATTCGCTAACAGCAAACTTCTAATGAATGAAATGTTAAAGACGAGTAAGTACGAATAACAAACTTGTAGTCAGAAGTAGAGGACTGGCCGTAATACAATACAACAAAGATACAATTCAATTAAATATTGATTGAAATTGGGGAAAAAAAAAAACGAAAACTTACAAAAGATCCTCGTTGAAGGAAGAACATAATAGAGAGTTGGGGAAGAGAAAAAGCAAGATAAAGCTAATAGGACAAAAGGGCGTGCTGGAAAAGGTAAAGACTGACTCCTGAGGAAAAGAAAGTTTTGGTTCCTCGAAGAAATGGTCTGAAGCCTCAATTCTCCCAAAATATACTTCCCTTCAAGAAGTCTCTACTTGGAATTCTTTAATGATGTTGAATGAAAAGAGTAATAGAGGAACAGAGTCATGAATGGACTCTTTTAACTAGTGTTATTAATATTCAAAACAACGATTTTTTATTTAACATTTTCCTGTAGGTGATCGCAAGAATCATAATTACTTTTTTATATGTTTTCTGATATTTCAGGAATTATTTGATTTCCTTATTTATTAAATTTAGGTTTTGATATTTTATAAGATGACTTTTTTTTTTATTTTGATGTTATAGGATATGAGGTTTAAGTTTGAGATCTAGCTCGAACCAGATATCACTCCTTCCATTATAAACTCCCTAACCACTCAAACCCCCTAGTTTCTAACCTTGCATCCTCTTCCATTCCTGACAATCCTCCGAGGCGCCTGAAAAGAAGATGGCCACGAGACCAGCTAATGTAAAATGTCATTAGAGTGCTACCAATGGGTAGTTTCTCTACGCGCCTGTAACACTCCAATTTAACTTAGATCAGATTTACTAAATGTATTATAATGTACAGTTGTAAATAGCAATAAATAAATATTAAAAAAAAAAAGTTTGCTATTTCATAATATGACTTATTTTATTTTTTTATTTTTCTGTTATTTAATACATTTGTCCTCCTTGTTTATATAGAATACATTTTTTTAATTATTATTATACATTTTAGTATTTACTTATAATATTTTATTTTTGTTTTTTTAATAACTATTTTGATCCTTTTTCTCAACTTCTCCTCTCCTTTCTCTCTGTTTAGAGTTTGCAAATGAAAATAATAGTAAGAAAAGTGGTTAGTAAAAGTTTTAAATTTGGGAAGGAATTTTATAGAAGAATTTGTAAGATGGGACAAAGGCAATTAGCCGGCATTTAAAGAATTTTAAAGGAAAAAATGAAAACAAAAGTCACCTAGAGTTGACACAATTTTGAGAGTATATAAA
>NW_027115878.1:721319-725264 GCF_000696795.3 Halyomorpha halys
GACACTTTTTCTAACATGGCATCCCGCAAAATGATTTATAAGACGTTGTCACGTCAAAAACTAAACCACTCTCAAACATGTATATTAATAAAAAATAAATCTAATTTTATTTTTGTTTGTTATTATTTATTTACTTTTCTCTTTTTTAATTATAAGTAAGTATGATTGAATGCGTACAACCTTGATGATTATTGCCCTTGAATATGGTTGAATATAAGTTATTATTTTTAAACTTATTTGTGTTGTTCTTCGCACCTCCAATTATTTTCAATTTTAATTAATTTAATTAATTTTTATATTTAAAACATAAATAAAGATATTTTTTTTTGTAGAAGTTATATCTACTTATTTACATATATTTTAAATCAGGTTCAGCTCGTTCTCCGCTGAGTGAAAATCCCCACTTTACTGTCTGTAATTTTAAATTATTCCATCTCAAAGAGTAAATAATAAAAACGTAATCTGAAGCTTAAGATGATGAGGATTAAAAGCTCAAGAATTTTGACTTAAATATACATCTACATCTTTCTGAAAGTTCAAATGGATGAAATAACAAAAGGATGCTTAGATAAGAAAATACTTTAAGTTTTTATTATTTATATTTTATGATGAAATTCAATCTCTAAGGTAGAATATCTCTTTAAGTTCAATGACCTTTCTAGATTTTCTTTTCTTGATTGTTTCTAGTGGCTTTACAACAATGGAAAGAATTGTAGTAATGTTTCCGAGAAAGAAATGATTTTTTTCGCTTCTCATTTTACACACATGGAGGGAGGGGGGGTTAATTATGATTAGCATTTCTAAATCAGACAAAACCACTTCCAAATTTTAATTCTTTTTTTTTTTTTTAAATTAACAGATTGTTGCTATTAGGTCGGGTGGTTAAGGTGCAGATCTTTGTCACTTGGGAACTTTAGCGATGCCGGTTTGAATATGGCCGGAGGCGTTGACTTTTTTCATTGAGTGGTGTCCACAAAATGAAAAACTTTACCCCTCATATGTATCAAAAATGTTTAAAAATTTTAGAATAGACTTCACTAATTTTGGAATTGTTCCTCTATCTGTCTCTGATTCAAAATGTGATCTTCCAAATATTTACACATTTCTTTGTTTGAAATTAGTCTTTATTAACTTAAATCTTCAGGCCATTCTAAATATCCTTGTTCAACATCTCCCAAAAAGAATATTGCAGTCAGATTCTCAATTTCTCTGAATTGAAATCCTTCACAATTTTATTGAATTATGGAATTTCTGTGGTATAGAACAATAATGTACACAATGTAGGAATTGTGTATCTATTCACTTATTCTTACTAAATTTCTTTGAATGGATAAATATGCTTTGTAACATTTTGATTTTTTTTTCAATTACAACGCGTTGGTTTTTTTACTTTAAACCTGCAATTTGAAATCTTAATTGATAAATATTGATTTTGTGCTCTGAGATAAGCCTTTCGAAGAGATTCCACCTGCCAACTTCAGGTCCTCCGAAGACTAATTTATGTAAATTCCTGTCGAAACCACTTACTTGCCTTGACAGTGCAATAATTAATAATATATTACCTGTCATATTGTACTTCTACCGTATAACCACTGTTATGCGTACTTATGTCAACCTGCTGTTGTAGCAGTAAAGCTCTGAACACGCTGTGCGTTAACAAAAAAAAATGATCAAATCTTTTATTCATTTCTTTGGGAATTTTATTCATTATCGTGGTCATAAATTTATAAATAACATTGATTCATTATTATTCAGTGAGAAAGGGGTAGGGAGGGAGAGAGGGAGAGAGATTATTGTACTTATTATAAATTCTATTTAAGAAATTTAAATTATTAGATTTTTTTTTAATATTTATTTATTGCTATTTACAACTGTACATTATAACACATTTAGTAAACCTGATCTAAGTTAAATTGGAGTGTTACAGGCGTGTAGAGAAACTACCCATTGGTAGCACTCTAATGACATTTTACATTAGCTGGTCTCGTGCCCATCTTCTTTTCAGGTGCCTCGTAGTATTGTCAGGAACGGAAGAGGATGCAAGATTAGAAACTAGGAGGTATGAGTGGTTAGGGAGTTTATAATGGAAGGAGTGATATCTGGTTCGGGCTTGATCTCAAACTTAACCATCATATCCTATAACATCAAAATAAAATAAAAAAAGGCATCTTATAAAATATCAAACCTAGATCGGTTACATAGGGAACATTAAGGTCTTTATGTATGATTTTATTTGTGACAAAGTAAGGAGCATGGAGGATTTTACGAAGGATTTTGGATTGTAAGGATTGTATACGAGAGGAATTCGAAGGTTTAGTAGAGCCCCAAAGCTCAACTCCATATTTCCAGATTGGGCTTATTACAGTCATGCAGATCAGTATTTTGTAATGTGTTGGAAGTTTAGACCGTTTGTCTAGTAAGTGCTGTAATAGTCGAAATCGATGTGCAGTTTTTTTTAGCATTTAAATTATTAGAATGATACATGCAACATATTTACTTATTGTATTTATTACTTGTACAGATTTAAAAAAATTTGTTGTAAATTTTTCAAAATTTAACTTTTTATAAACTTTCAAAATGGTGGTTTTTGATGAGTTTTAACATGTAAAACTTACTAAGTAAATGAAGTAATTTATTGTTTTATTTATCTCAAAATCTTTTAAATTATAAGTAATTAAATTTTAATCCACAGTCATTAGCAATTAATCGAAATTTTATTTGTTACAGCTAAGCTTAGTACAGGGAACACTGATGATGGAATTAAATTTATTTGATTGAGCTTAGCATGTATTAATTTTTTTTAGAAGATAGTTGACCGTGGCAAGTAGATTGTAAGAAGATAGTCCGGATGGTGATCAATAAAGTTGCCAGTGTGACACCCTTGACGAAACCCTGCGAAGTAGGTCGAAACGTTGGTTGGCAATAAAGAGTTTTCTTTTACTATTTATTGACCGCTACCTGGACTATCTTCTTATAATATATTTATTAATTTTTGTAATACGATCTAATTTACCTATATCACATTTACATTTAACTAATTTGTAATACTCTAATTTTTGACTTTTTTTTTTATCGTGTAATAGATGTATTCTCTCCTTGTTTAAATAAATATTATTAAAATGATATTAGTTTTGATTTCAAGTATTTTTTTAGAAAAACAGGTGTCCTAAATTTTGACAAAAAATTAAATATAATTTGTATATTACATTGAATTAAAATTCTTTAGTCGTTTTTGCAAGAGCTCGAACAATATTATCTAATTTTTTAATCAGACTTTCTGGGATTGTTAATAAAACCGAACGACTGAATTTTCTCAACCCTTAGAACTTTAACGTGTAGTCATTAAGCAAGTGTATTTGAAAGACCTCGAACTGTATTCAGGTCATCCAACTCCCCTCTCTCGTTTTTTTTTTTTCTTTGAATTCTTCTCAATGAAAACCTCACTAAAACAGTGAGGTTTTAAATCCTTTCTTACAGGAAGTTTTTAATCAAATGTATGTTGGAAATTAACAAAATGTTATGTTTTTCGTAAAAATCCTTTAATTTTTATTAAATGTTTAACAATAAGGTTTTTTTTTTTTTTTTCTTCGTAACCTTCATTAAAATAAACGAGTACATCGTACATATATATGTTATTTATAAGTGTGTTATATATGCTTTTGGGAGCAAACTTATTAAAAGCATACGTAATACATTTCATGAATTATGTACTCATTTCTTCTAATGAATACAAAACAATATTTCAAATAGGCTTTGGAAAAAAAAAATCTTAAAAAAATGAAAGTTTATTAATATAGTAATATATCTTAATGTCCTTTTAACAATTTTATTTATTTTTTTTTTTTATGATAGATTTATTTATTGATAGATATTACAATCTGCCACACAGTTGTGGGCAATAGGTAATAGTGATGAATGAATGTGATACATACTAAAATAAAAAAA
>NW_027115878.1:725314-736023 GCF_000696795.3 Halyomorpha halys
AATATATACAATATTTACACAATCGACCTGAGGATCCCTGAGCCCACTCTATCCCCCACGTGTGAGGGGTAGAGCAGAGCTCAAGAGATCCCAGCGCATCCCTCTAACCGCATCACTGGTAATGAGCCAGTGGAGGCTGAGCAAGTGTGCTAAATTTTAACAAATAAAAATATAATATAATCGTATAGGCTTAACAAATTTTATATATTTCACCAAATATCATTTTCGTATAAAGAGAGATCTAGGTAAAATAAAGAATAATTAATGCATAAAAAATGAATATATATTACATCTACGTAGATTTTATGTATTATAAAAATAGAATAAACATATGTATTAACAATAAAATTATAATTTATTTATGAGTCCATAAAACATTAATAAAAAAAAAGCTCCGATTTAACTTAATATTAGTACCAAAAATATTGGATGATGAAATTGTATATAGTGCTTTCTATTTTATAAATCTCAGAGAATTCTAGCCGTAGCGTTCAGCACAAAAGATTTTTTTCAGGCCTTGCTTCTCCCACCATTTTAGAGAGAATAATGGGGGACAAGAACGATTCTGATTGCAGTTTCTGTCAAGAACTCTCTAAAAAAAATTAGTTCTTTGAAAAATTATATACTTGTTTCTATTATGTTAAATTTTAATTATATTTATAAACTATCACAAACTGGAATTGGTTTTAATTAAATGAAATTGAGAAAAATTAACTTTAATTTTATTTATTTTTTGTCTTTTATTTCCTTTAAAACTATATAATTTATTGCAATTTTATATAATATAACTTAGTTTTAGAATTGCATCCAATGTTCTTTTTATAGAACATTATACTAAGAAATGCACCTTTATATAAAAAAAAATTCCGTTAGATTTTTTGCTGAAAGTATTTTTAAAACAGATTATACCATTAACAAGTATAAAAGCATTCAAAACCATTTTAAAGCACTTTAATTATTTCTCATGAACATTTTTGAAATAAAGTTATTTATGTTAATGAATACAAAGGTATATTTACTGAGATTTAATAAGCCAATAATGGGGTTAATGAATACTTAAAGTTGTTAAGATTAATAAAAAGTATTAGGAAGAATGTGTTAATTACCTCAATATAAAAAAAAGGTCTACGAAATTTGGAAAATAAAATATAACAATACATTTAAACATATTTACAATTAAGGATTTAAGGATGTAAGGTGCTATTTACAATTTTAGCGAACTCGATCGATAGGAGATGGTTGCAGAGCTTAGGATGGAAAATAGGAGGGGTATTTGTATAGCGGATAGAGGAAGAAATGGAGTTCCACTGAGATGAGGTTCGGATGAGGTTTAGGGATGATCCGTCGAACGCCGCGATACGTTGAGCCCAAGTATATAAATCTGATTGGTAAAAGCTAACATGTTAAACTTGTAGAGATTTACACTGAACAAGTAAGGTCGAGGATCATAAGATTGAATACCTTAATAATATTGTACAAATATTAGAAGATATTGTACAATTTGGAGGAAATTCAGTTTCTGATAAAATAGACTAACAAATCTGTTTAGATTCTAATGTGAATTGCATTAATTGATTAATTTTTCTGATATATACTTCAAAATAACCAAGACTTATTTTAGAATTGAAATCTATTTAAAATGACTAGAAAAAGAATTTTTTTTTTACCTCCCATTTTACTTGCATCCAATCCTTACAATCCAAAATCCTACGTAAAATCTTTGATGCTCCTTATTACATTACAAATAAACTGATTCACAAAGACCTTAACATCCCATTCGTTGCAGATTTGGTCCAAAACAGATATGCGTCTTTTCATTCCAAACTCCTTACCCATCCTAACCCATTAATTCTTACTTTCATCCTTAACAATCCCTGATAATCCTCTGAGACGTCTGAAAAGAAGATGGCCACGGGACCTTCTAATTTAAATTAAATCTTGAATTACCACCAATGGGTGGTTCCTTCCAAAGATTTTCAAGTGTATATGAAACATATAGCATATTCACTTATTATTTTTACAGTTGTAAATCACATTAAATAAATTTTAAAAAAACTTTTAATTTTTTAATTACATATACATGGAATATATATTAAGGAAAGTATAGCGATCATAGAAAATTTCGAATTTGAATTTGTGAATGAATGAAGTTGTGTTGGTGAAATATCTCCAATTTTTAATTTAGTTATAATAACTTTTTTGGGATGAGCTAATTATCACGGACCATAGGGTAATTCATAATCACTCAAATATTTTAATTATATACAAAAAAGAAAAAAATTGATATTCCAAATAATTACTATAAATGTACATCCTAGAGTTCTTGAGAAACCCTCCACTCCCGCCCTCCAGGGTAGTCTTACTTATCTGACTTTTTAAACAGACAATTATAGTGGGTAGGTTGGTCGATGTACGACATGTCATAATCTCACAAGAGATCATAACACTAAAAAAAGCAATCCTTCCCCTCAGGACCCGCCCCACTAAGACCCCCGGGGAGCGATGGTCCTATATCACTTTTGAAATATTAGCTTAAAACGGGAAGAGGAGACTTTAAGATAGTTAAATCGAGGAATATTTAAATAGCACCTGAAATTTAAAAATGGTGTTAAGGTTCCCTGATCCGTGTAAACAGCATTTTCAAAAACGAAAAGTCATACGAAACTTAAATTACTCATTTAAGGTGGACATATGTCTGGGATGTGGTGAACATTTTGGTTAAAATTGACCGCCCGGAATCGCCACTCTATGGAATCGATATTTCTCATCTTATGGATTTTCTCAAAAAAAGGCTCTTACGATTTTAATGTAACTAATTATGTATGGTGATGTACAAGTAAAAAGTCTTTGATATAAGTTTGATTATATCCTCATAGAAATACTCTGCCAGGACTCTTAAATGACGAATTAAAAAAAAATCTTTCTCTTAAGTACTTTTAATTTTTTTTGTTCGGATAAAATAAACAACGTCCATTGTTAGGAATAATAAACAATGGTTTAATACAAAATAATAAAGAATTTGATGAATAGCTAGAGGAGGAAAAAAGTAAAAATAGTTACACTCAAATGGAAAGGTTTAAGTCAATACTGTCCGAACTTTCCATATTGCTTTGCGGTTTTTTATATTTGGTCAAATCTGTGTTTATTTGTCATTTATACCAAAACCCTAAAATATGAATTTATATAGAAACAGAAAAATAAAAGATTGTTTTCCATAATTTATAGATTTTTTTTTATCTAAATTAACATAAAAAGTAATAACTTCAAATCCAACCCACCAATCTACACAAAACTTGAGTAAGTATGTAGGTTGCTAAGTGAATGTTTCGTAAAGAGCGCATCGCACCAATTTTTTTAGTTCCAATGTACCTTTTCCAATTTTTGAAAAGGTTTTTTGTTTTTGTTTACAACCCGATTTTGAGTATTTCACGCGATTAACGAAGAGTATTAACCCGTGTATGGGTTGAGTTATGTATTTAAACCAAGAAATATCTTAAGTACTTCATTTTAGGACAGAAGTTCTCTTCTAAGCTCAATAGTGTTGGATAAATATTTTTGTTGTTTATGTGCCTCTAAAAATGTGAAAAAAAATTATGCAATTAATAGTAAATGAGAACACATGCCTGTCTCTGTACAGTTATCAGGAAAAAAATAATAATAATTAATGATTATCAACTATTTAATTTGAAAAATTACAGTTAAAAATAGCCAAATGGACCATTGAAATTATACTTTTGGTGCGTAATTAAAATCATTATTTGGGCCTAAGTTATTGCAATCTCATATTATTTTTTATTACTTTTTGATTACTTTAAAAAGTCACCTGAACTCAATTACTGATACATTTGTCACTTACTAATCAGTACCTGTTTATCAGGTGTTGATTATAAACTTACAATTGATTTCTATTCAGAGTTCTTGTATTATTTATATGCCTCATTATGGTACTTCATCAATAGTCAATGTACGCCAAAACAGAGTTGTATTCAATATAATATTCCTCTATTTAGTTGTATTCAACATAATATCCTCACAGCCTCTTCTTCCTGGCCCTGATATCTTTAATAATTACGCAATTTTTCTCAGGAGACCATGTAATAAAATACTTTAAATGTTGACCTCACAAACAAACAACGTTAAAAACGTAACTCTGGGACAAGACATGACTTCAGTTCTTAGGATTTCTCTTTGTTATAATACACTAGCCCTTTCTAAGGCAGCGCTATCCATTTTTGGTACCACACATCGAAGGTGTTAATTGTTCATTAATAAAAATAGGTTTTTCGTCACGTGACCTATAATATTCACTATAAGAAGCTGGGACAGCCTTGGCTCTGTCTCTTCATCCCACCACAGCAGACCGGATTCCAACGGGGAGTCGCCTGCGAGCACCACCTGGAAAAGCTCCAAGCGCACACCATAGGGCAGATGAAGAAAAACTGCCCAACGGCCTTCATCTCACTAGATTGCAGCCAAGCCTTTGAGAGTGTTTCCCACCCGCTCCTACTACGCCGACTGGAAGAATTCAAGTTTCCAGCCGCCCTATGCCGACTCATCCGAAGCTACCTCAGTGGAAGATCCCTCGTCGTAGGGGTTGGCGAAAGCCTTTCTTCTACAGTCCCCACCACCTGCGGAGTGCCACAAGGATCGGTGCTCGGTCCAGTGCTGTTTGTCGTCTTTACGGCACCTGTGGTAGCCATCGAGCACCCAAAGGCAATGGTAGCAGCCTATGCGGACGACATCGGCATCTACGCCTCCAGCATTAATGCAAAAACAGCCCTAACCCATGCTCAAGACGCTGCAGCCACCATCACTGATGCCCTTAAAAGTATTGGGATTAGGGTTAATCCTAGAAAGACGG
This sequence comes from Halyomorpha halys, assembly GCF_000696795.3. Lineage (NCBI taxonomy): Eukaryota > Metazoa > Arthropoda > Insecta > Hemiptera > Pentatomidae > Halyomorpha > Halyomorpha halys. The sequence goes on from NW_027115878.1 coordinate 730,176, forward strand.
ACGCCATAGTGATGTTCCAAACAGGAAAGAAACCACTGCCTTCCACATTCAAAGTAGATGAAGTCGACCAGCGGATCTTCACCTCCATTCTCTACTTGGGCGTCACATTCGATAGGCACCTCACCTTCTCCAGTCACGTTCGGGAGAGACTTAAGCTGGCCCGCCAGAAGAGCTGCAGGCTCTACCATCTCCTGAAATCCCCACAACTCTCACTAAGGCTGAAGCTGCAAATCTACAAGGCTATAATCCGACCGACTCTGCTCTATGGTGCACCACTCCTGCGTCACCTCTACAAAACAACGCTAGAAAAGCTGCAGAGTTATCAGAATTCCGTCCTCCGGCGAATCGTCCGTGGAACTACACTACAGAGGGCCAGAAAAACCACCATCCACCAGGAACTCCAGCAACCCTCAGTGCCGGTGTATATAGGCCGAAGACACATCAAATTTTTTGATGGGCTTAAGGCCTGTGCCAACCCGCTCTTCAGAGATATCGCCAAGACCTGGGAGGCGCCAAACCACTGTCCCCTTAGTAGACCTCCTCGCCGAGGGAAGGACTTCGGGCTCTGCAGCTTGAAGTCATCACACCACCACCACCTCCAGCCGGAATGGTCCCTCTCCATTCTATGCAAGCCCCCAACTAGTATGTTACCAATGTGAAACCGCCTTCAGCGGACCCTGTAGCTCAACTTATACTGCAAACAAAGTCAGTATGTTACATGTATATATACTCTGTATTATCATATATTTGTAATTGTAATTATATATCAATAAAGAGGATTTGAAAATAAAAATAAAAAGGCTCTGTCTATTCCAAATTCTTGGATTTCCCTCTCCATCGACACCAACCTCATCTAGTTCTAACCTACCTCCACCTTCACATAGCACATAAATATCACCTCATGTTTGAGATTAGAGTCACTATTCTAGATAACATCTAGAGAGTAGTCGAACAGAGATGTTGAAGGATACTCTAGGAGACAAGCTGTATAAAGTAGCCCGTAGGTAGTAGTTGTATATATCTTGTATATATATATATGTTATTGAGTCAATATCTTCCACTTCATATAAATAAACATATATCTAACACTACTCTGTGGTAGCCTTCCGTTACTGTAGGATCAGCGGAAATAGTTCTGTACATAACTTTACTATACTATAATATACCAATGACATTGATAGGGTATATCTATATAGAATGAGCTAAATAAACACAAATATTTCTAAAATGTTATCGAAATTGAGAACTGCCGTTGTTATATTAATCGAAAATCAGTTAATTAAATCTTTAATATCAAGGAAAACTTAGCAAATTGTTGAAAGCAGTTAAATTATCATAATGAGGCTGTTTAATCTTTCCGATAGGATCTCAACTTGCAGACAAAATACTTAATGTTCAACAATGCTAAGGTTCGCCCCAGTTTCCCAACTGCAAGTTTCCTTTACCCCCCGAAAGTTATACGAGTTGAAGGGAATTCCTATTCGAAGAACACTATCAAACTGCCATTAACACTACAGACATGTTGATTTTGTTTTATTTTCTTCTACGAAGGGCTATGCAATTTATTTCAAGTCTTAAAGGGACAAGTGTGTGGCCTTGGACTTGCCTTCTGTTTACGTCAACCCAACTACCACCTCTTTTGTAGTGTATTTGAAAGAAATGGTTAAATTTACAAAAAAAAAAAATTAAAAAAGTTGTTGATGTTAAATCTCACTGCTTCTATAGTACATCCTGAAATTTTTTATAAGCCCACTGGGAACTTAATTTGGTGTCATGTACTAGAGTAACCAAATTTCTTTGACCAATATTGGAGAAATATAAACACTTCATGTACCTTTCAATCATAATTTATTATGTTATATATTTTATTGAATTTGGTTAGAAATTTAAAATTAATTTTGTAATCAGCTAAATGAAGAATAATAATAATTAATTAAATAATAAGAATTCTTCTTTTATTTTTACTCATAAAGATATAACCTTACTTAAATTTATTATTTTTTTTTTTTATAAAATAAGAAGCAAAATAACACAATAAAAAGAAAATAAGATAACTTATGTCTATGATTCAATTTTTTTATGAAAACTGCACCAGTTCGCTTCTTGCCCAATTACTGATGGTTGCAGTTGCAAAAAGTTTTTTTATTTTTTATTTTACAAAATTTCAAGATTAATGAAAATAAAGAAGTATAAAATAATAATATCACTACATACTAATTAAAAAATAAAAAGTATATGTATATAACAATAAAATAAAAATAATTTTTTTCATGCTCTTCATTAAAATAACATTAGTACTTCATATGGAATATATTATATATAATTAACTGAGTCTTCTCCCTTTGATTGCCTTGTGGCATTATATTAGGTGTTATATGAGTCCAGCTAAGGCGGTAAAGTCTAGCTATAGCCTATGGCTACGCCATAGAATTGATAGGGCGTGAAGGGACCAATCCGCTGGGTAAAAATAATACATTTCTAATAATGTATTAACAAATTAGTAAAATTATTAATGTTATGAGAAGATATTATTAATGATAGCATACTACAAATAAACTGATCTTACAAAAGGAAAAATATAAGAGAATGAAATGAAATAAAAATAATAATACAAATAAAAGTTTATGATAATTTTTTTTTATATGCATAGTTAATTATTTATTCCTATACCCTTTTATCGGAAATTATTTTAATGATTTAAATTTAAAAAAGGTTAAATACATAAATTGAGGCAGTCATTGTATGATCACTAGTTATGGGTTTCCTTGTAAAATAATATTACAGTAAAAAAACGTTCTTACATACTTGTATTATTTTTAGTATTTATCTGGTGCTCATCATTTATTACTTTTTTTTTATCATCATAGTGTACTGGGGCAAATACATTATACAATTTCATTAGATGAACTTTGATAATTCATCATCAGACAACACTATTTCAATATTTAAAAAAATATATATCTTGTCTTACGTAAATTTTGCTATATGCCTTATTTTTAATATTTCGGATTCATTTATTTAACTAAACTATATTCTTTTTAAACCAGTATTGTCACTTTCAAAAGTTTTTAGGCTTCATTTTGTAGATTTATTTTCTTATTCTAAACCACTTATACAGATATTTGCTTCAATAAACAGGGTAAAAGCTGAAATTGTTTGTACAATAACGAAAAAATGTTGGGATAACCACACTTAGTCTAATTCTTTATTGTTAGTCTAAATTTTTTCCAACTATTGAATAAAAACTTTTTTTTTTCATTCCCTATCCCGTCATTTCTGACATACGATAAGTTTATTCTTGAAGTAACTAACCTGTTCTAATCTGAATGAGAGGATCAAATTTTCATTCCTTGGGACCAACACGAAATAAACGTCAACCTAGCCAGGCCAGAATCGAACTGACGTCATTGCAATGAGGTTGTCAAGGTGACGCCTCTACTCCTTCAGCAACGGCCACTTACATATATAAACTATCTTTTTTAGATATCTATAAAATAAATAATTTTTTTGGCTATGTCCAAATCCTATTCCGTACAATTACATCCCGGTATGGTTTTTTTTTTAAATATGAGTTATGACGTTACAAGTACGAATGTCATTTGAATCTGGTTTAACCATAGTTATCCATTTTATCAAAGGTTTTTAAATGATGATCTTTACTTTATAATAAACCTTCCTAGTCTAGGTGTTAACTGATGAATTCAGTAACCAGAATCCATGAGGCTTTTCCGAATATTATTCAGTTATAACAGAGTTATGCTTTCGGAATGGCCTGGAAACGGTTTAAATGCAAAACAGGCTGGCTCCGACTGATAGAGCACGGTTTAGCTTCAACCTTTAATCTTGGTCTGCATATTTAGACTTAATTCATTAATGATTACTATTTTGTTATTTACTTCATTGTGTGTTAATCACTTTTGGAGTAATAAAAACTAATTGGGCCGAAGTTTCTTGTTGTGGAACTCTAATGGTATTATCTAAAAGCATTGTTAGACCTTACATTGAATGTAGATATATTTAATTTAATATTCAATTACAAATAAGGTTTTTTCAAGCTAGAAATAATCGTACAAATATTTTAAAGTACTTATATTATAAATATTTTGGAAAATATTATCACGTGTTACCTGGGCCAAGAAACACAACACGAACAAGAGAAATAACAACAAATAGTTTATTGCAATAGAACGAAAATAATCACAACACTTCTAACTAACCTAGATTATTGAATTATAAAATGTGAATCTTGGGCGTTGGTGACCTCTGGCTTTTGCGCCCTAAAGCCCCAATGAACAACAACTAACCTAGAATTCTCTCTTTTGAAAGACAGTTGAAAGTTAAAGAAACGAGAGAAAGAATTGACATTGAATTTTGGATGACACAGAGTGCTGATAAATTATTCAGTTATGCCAGGACGGCCTAATTCATTCATTGCAAGAAATAGTAGCAAGTATGTATTTAATATAAGGGTTGAAGGGGGGGGGGGGACATCAAGTCCTTAGAAAATCCAAATGGCGTCGCTCATCTGTCATAGGAATGTTTTATTTTTATTTCTTTTAATGGTGTCGTAATTGGAGGATTAAGATAAATTCCAACAAATCCCATCAAATCACCTTTACCCTGCGTCGTAAACCTACTGACTGCCCTACAGTTTCATTTAATGATGTTACTCTTACCCCTGTCGAACAGATCCGCTACCTTGGACTACATTTGGACAACCGATTAACCTGGAATCCTCACACGAGACTGAAAAGACAGGAAACTGCACGTCGATTTTGACTATTATAGCACTTACTAGACAAACGGTCTAAACTTCCAACACATTACAAAAGACTGATCTACATGACAAGGCCAATCTTGACATATAGAGTTGAGCTTTGGGGCTCCACTAAACCTTCGAATTCCTCTCGTATTCAATCCTTACAATCCAAAATCCTTCGTAAAATCCTCAATGCTCCTTACTTTGTCACAAATAAAATCATACATAAAGACCTTAATGTTCCCTATGTAACCGATCTTGCCCGAACCAGATATCACTCCTTCCATTATAAACTCTCTAACCACTCAAACCCCCTAGTTTCTAATCTTGAATCCTCCTCCATTCCTGACAATCCTCCGAGGCGCCTGAAAAGAAGATGACCTCGAGACCAGCTAATGTAAAATGTCATTAGAGTGCTACCAATGGGTAGTTTCTCTACACGCCTGTAACACTCCAATTTAACTTAGATCAGATTTACTAAATGATTATAATATACATTTGTAAATAGCAATAAATAAATATTAAAAAAATTTTTTTTTTAAAGCGTCATTAATCAATAGATATCTAGTAATGTTTAAGCTAGATTCATGGAGTGCTGTCGTTTTTATAGTCGGTTGAAGTGAATAGTTTTTATTTAGAAAAATAAAATGGAATTTTAAGCGATAATAACAATTTGATCATCATGGGTCTGCCCGGGAAGGATTGCCTTTTTTTGTGTTCTGATCTCCTCTTGTGAGATTGTGACATGTACATTGACCAACCTTCTCGCTATAATTGTCGGTTTGCAGTCAGATAAGTAAGGCTACCACGGAGGGCGGGAGAGGAGGGTTTCGCGCCGTTTTCCAATTTCAGTTGCTTTTTAAATATTGCTCAATTAGACTATCTTAAGGCTCCTCTTCCCCTTTTAAGCAAATATTTCAAAAGTTATATTTGGACCGTCGCTTTCTGGGGGTCTTAGTGGGGCGGGTCCGTTCGGGAAGTATTGCCGTGTATAATATAGTTTGAAAAGCCAGATAATGCTACCACAAAGGATGGGAGTGGTGGGTTTCACGCTGTTTTTCAATTTCAGCCGCTTATATAAATTTATTC
>NW_027115879.1:0-712 GCF_000696795.3 Halyomorpha halys
ATCGTGGCTGCTAAGGGGAGCTACTTGTGTAGATTGCATTCTTCTTCAGTAATGGGACTTCCGGTGTTTTTCGACTATCCAAAAATCGCACTGGTTAATGATAGTTAACTCAAAACCAAACAGTTTATGTAAGACGAAGTGCATACATAAGTACAATTCAATTATCATATAATTTTGCGTATGTATATTATTACAAATGTGGAGCGAAGAGTAGATAAATTCCGTTCTATTTGTGTAACAAACAATAATTTTAGTTATTAAGTATTCTTTTTTTAATCATCAGCATGTTTGTTAAATTTTATATTGCATATATTACGCTAAACCTTTTCAATATTAATTGGATGAAAGATATCGTGGTTAATAGCTAAAACCGTAGTTTTAAGATAACATAACATATAACAAATAACATAAGTTTATTGTTGGCTACTTACTGTAAGATTTTTTATCAGCAATACAAATGATGAATTAAATTTTAAAAAACAGGAAAAAAAGTAGCATTAACATAACAATAATAATATCCTGGATATATTGTGACATAACATATTAAATAATACATTTTATTGTTATATAATAATTGTTCATTTAATTTTTTCTCTGATCTTTTTGAAATAGTAAAATATTAATATCAATATTATGATTTATGGGGAAAAATACTATGGAATAAAAACGTATCGATAAAAATAAGGATATTTTAATTTATCGATATTTTTTC
>NW_027115879.1:4014-4368 GCF_000696795.3 Halyomorpha halys
TTGTTAATGTGAACATCTAGGCTCAGAAATGATAAGTTACCCATATGTTACAGTAACGTTTACGTTAAAATCAACGATTCATATGTCCCAATTTATATAACCCACTTTACACTTTTAATTTTTTTTTTTTACAGCTCAAACCATTTTAATTTTACAGAGTTAATCAATTTTCATTGATTATTATTGATACAAGAAAGATCATAGCATTTTTTTCTGTTACATACTTGCCGTGAGTCAACTCCTGTGGGTTCTGGAGCCATCCTTGGGTCCAACCAGCCTCATAAATTGGGTACCCTTAATTGGGTATTCTGACCAAATCACCTCTTTGCACAACCGTTGGTTTATTAACATTAC
>NW_027115880.1:0-615 GCF_000696795.3 Halyomorpha halys
CACCCCAATTTTTGATTACTTTAATGAAAACTACCTATAATTAATAGTCAAAATTGATGAGTCTGCCAAGTATAGGTAGGGAAAATAAAAAATGGCGGCTGTTTCAAAACCTTAAAAAACACTATTTTTTTCATTCGGAGCTCTATATCTTAAGAACTACCAACAACACTAGAAAACCTAAGAGCACATTATTTAAAGAAGAGTAAATTTGCTGAAATATTAGCCCTAAAAAAGTTATTTACGTCCAATAGTTCTTGAGATATAGCTTTTTAATAAGCAAAATTTCTTAAAAATCTAGTGAAAGATTAGTAGTTAGTTAATTTATTTTGAGACATCTATATCTCAGGAACTATGTGACGTACAATAAGTTTGATTTATGAAAAACTTCATTTTAGAAACCATTGGACGTACAGATCTCTGCCAACGCTCTAATTAAATTGAGTACAAAATAGTTACTTATGTTTATCTTTGTAGGAGTAGTAGTTTTTACGATATTTGACAAAATAAACTCACAAAATGTTAATTTATAGTTGTTCGTATAAAATGTTGGATTTTTGAAAAATATATCTCTAGATCCATAAGTCGCACATATGTCTGCCAACACTCAAAATAAAG
>NW_027115880.1:3415-4063 GCF_000696795.3 Halyomorpha halys
TTTAACACAACATCATGAATACCCCTATTATAGTAAAATAGTTCAAAAAAATTGTTTTATGAAAAAGCAAATCATATTTGCTTATAGTATCTTCTAAAAAGCTTTAGTACCATTTTCAGAGAAATTAAAAAATTTTCACCTTGATTTATTTGGAGTTTTTTTGGTCTACCGGTGACCACTGTTCATACAATTGTTCATGACTCCCCCGTATTCTTTTTCCAATTTCTACATTAATAGAACCACTGGAAAGCTAATTATCTCCTCTTTCAATCCATATTAATGAAATTTAGATTCATAAGGATGAAATATTGGTTTGGGGCATGGGTATCATAATGTAAAAATTGAGTCCAATGTTATGATGGTTTAATCCATCAAACCAATTGACTGAATGTTACCTGTTCTGGCACACTATAATGTACTATTATGTAGTTTATGGTGTTTTTATTCGTGGAAGTAGTACTTTTTATAATATTTTCAAACATTTTATCCAAACTATTTAACATAAATGAGGACCGGTAAGACAGTACCCAATATTCATAACAGTGCTCTGCTTGGTTCCTGTCCAAGTCATATTAGTACAAGAGCCAGGAAGAAAAAAAGGCAGTTATTTCACCCCATTTTTTTATTATAATAAAATAGTTTAAAAAA
>NW_027115880.1:7898-9114 GCF_000696795.3 Halyomorpha halys
TAGTTACTGTGGTTGTTATCTTGTTTTGTTTTTAGCCCTGAAGAAGGCTAGAAACTCTAGCCGAAACGTCGGCACATTAAAATAAGTTAATCATACTTATTTGTGTTTTTCATTGACCGCACCCCCAACCATCTTCTCCTCATTTATCATCCACGGTCAACTATCTCTCATAATTATTTAACATAAACATTTTGTGAATTTATTTTGAAAAATATTGTAAAAACTACCAGTCCTACGAATATAAAGGTCATAAACTACTGTATAGTGCATTTAACTAGCTTAAATTTGAATGCTGGTAGAGATCTGTACGTCTTATGGTTACTGAGATATATTTTTCATTAATAAAAACTTTTGCCCAAACAACTATTGAACGAAAATATGTCAATTAGGACTCATATTGCAGCAAGTTTAGTCTACTTTAAATGATGTTCTATTTGGCTGTCTAGTGTTGTTGGTAGTTTTAAAGATATAGAGCTCCGAATGAAACATTATTTTTTTATAAACATTTTGAACCGACCATTTTTCATTCCTCCTATCTACATTTGTAGTACAAGAGCCGGAAAGTAAAAAAGGCAGTTATCTCACCCCAATTTTGGATTATTTTAATGAAAACTATGTATAATTATCAAAATTGATGAGTCTGCCGAGTATACAAAATGGCGACTGTTTCAAAACGTTAAAATAAATTATTTTTCATTCGGAGCTCTATATCTTTAAAACTATCAACAGCACTACAAAACCTAAGTGAATGTCATTTAAAGTAGAGTTAATTTGCTAAAATATGAGCCCTCACAGAGCTATTTACGCTCAATAGTTCTCCAGATATTTTTTTTTTAAAAGATACATGCATAAAAACTTAGTATTTAGTGAATTCACTTTGAGAAATATATTTCTCAAAAATCAATAAAATATAGTTGTTTGGATAAAATTTTTCATTTTTGGTTCCCCATAAGACGTACACATGTCTTCCAGCACTTACTAGAAAGTAGTTTATAATACTTATCGTCGTAGGGGTAGTAGTTTTTATGATATTTGGTAAAATAAACTGATTTCTAGTTATTGAGGCCAAATTTTATAAGCAGATTTTATATATTCGTATATGAGCTTTGGGGCTCCACTAAACCTTTGAATTCCTCTCGTATCCAATCCTTACAATCCAAAATCCTTCGTAAAATCCTCAATGCTCCTTACTTTGTTAGTTATAAAACCATCCATA
>NW_027115880.1:14024-14740 GCF_000696795.3 Halyomorpha halys
ATAAATATATAAGAATATTAAATCTTAAGAAAAGAGAAAATGGAACGGTACCAACATGATAAGGCGCGTTGTTACTAACTCCAAGGACCTGAGATCGAATCCGGGCAGAAAATTGTTTTCAGTTACACTGTAGGCGTGAGTCAACTCCTGTGGGTTCTGGAGCCCTTCAGGGGTCTACCCAATCTCCTAAATTGGGAACCCTAAATTGGGTAAAAATCTGGCGGTTGAGCGTGATTCTGACCAAATCTCCTCCTTGCACAACCGTTGGCCAAGTAATAGTACTACCTTATTGTACTTTATTGCTTGTAGTGGTACAGATTTTTTTTTTAATTTTTAAGAAAAGAGAAAAAGAAAAGTTAATAACAAAAACAGTGGTACTTATAGATTTAATAAAATAAATAATTGCCTAATGAGGAAAAAACAACAAGTAAATTTGAGAAAAGAACGAAGAGAAAAAAATAAATAAAATAGTATTTATTTAGTATTTTTATTAAAGTAATCCCAATAATAGAATTGATAAACATAGAATTTATAACAGACTGTCCTGCAGCAGCCTGTGCTTCAGTCTTCGGGTTGAGGTTTGGTTTCCCAAGTTGTAAGTCACTGCTCCTTTAACTGTCGGTAACTGGGAGTGGAATTTTATGAACCGGTTTTTGATGTAGTTTTATCTTCCATAATATTTAAATTTCTAGAGATTTTTATTACTAATTTCTTTT
>NW_027115880.1:16495-18909 GCF_000696795.3 Halyomorpha halys
TTTGTATCATGTCACTATTTCACCTACAGCAAATTTACTTGTTGTATATATTTTATACAGTTTTAAATAATAATAAATAAATGACAAAAAAAAAATCATTAATCTCCATATTATTATTCCTAAATTGCATAGAATAATTATGATGATGATATATTTAATATATAAAAATGAATTTTAGTTTGTTCGTACTTCACGCACTGCCCCACCGTTCATCTGATTGTGATGGGAATTATCGCTATATGTTCAGGAAGATTAAAAACTAGACTGATTTTTGCATTTAAAAAAATTTATCACCATAACTAAGCATTTTTTCTGCGTTTCTCAAATACATATGAATTTTTTTTATGGTGATAACATGGCAATAGATTTGTCTCTTTCTAAAGAATAAGAAAAAAAAATATTACTGACTCTGTTTAATGATTTTTTATTCACGAAAAATTAAAAAAAAAACATAATGAGGATTTCAGTAAAGTAGGTCATCAAAAAAATATTTTTTTTGGAAAAAACAAATTATAGTATATTAGTTTTTAGCTTTGTCAGAAAACCTCAAATAACATTTTTCAAATAAATTAAAAATTAGAAATTTTCACCTTGATTTATTTGGAGGATATATATATTTTTATTTATTTATTACATTTTTAACCATTGTTCATATATAAGATAATATAGTCGTTCATAACTCTGCATTTCATCAAATTTCTACGTTAATAAAACCTTTGGAAAACTTAATACCTCCTCTTTTAACCTATATTAACATGTAGGCATTAAATTTAGATTTAATGACCTCATGAAGGCGAAATATTAGTTTCAACTAAAGAAAACCTTTTTGAACATTTTATTTAATATCACCGGGGTTCTAATTTATTTAATTAGATCCGGTTTGTGTCCTTTGTTGCATTGGTCGAGTAGTATAGAAGTTTTTTTAAATATTTATTTATTGCTATTTACAACTGTACATTATAATACATTTAGTACATCTGATCTAAGTTGAATTGGAGTGTTACAGGCGTGTAGAGAAACTACCCATTGGTAGCACTCTAATGACATTTTACATTAGCTGGTCTCGTGGCCATCTTCTTTTCAGGCGCCTCGGAGGATTGTCAGGAATGGAAGAGGATGCAAGATTAGAAACTATGGGGTTTGAGTGGTTAGAGAGTTTATAATGGAAGGAGTGATATCTGGTTTGGGCTAGATCGGTTACATAGGGAACATTAAGGTCTTTATGTATGATTTTGACAAAGTAAGGAGCATTGAGGATTTTACGAAGGATTTTGGATTGTAAGGATTGGATAGGAGAGGAATTCGAAAGCTCAACTCCATATGTCCAGATTGACCTTACTACAGTCATGTAGATCAGTTTTTTGTAATGTGTTGGAAGTTTAGACCGTTTATCTAGTAAGTGCTGTAATAGTCAAAATCGACGTGCAGTTTCCTGTCTTTTCAGTCTGGTATGAGGATTCCAGGTTAATCGTTTGTCCAGATGTAGTCCAAGGTAGCGGATCTGTTCACCAGGGGTAAGAGTAACATCATTAAATGAAACTGTAGGGCAGTCGGTAGGCTTACGACGAAGTATAGAAGTTATTTCTATTTTATTTTTTTATTTTTAAAAAGAAATCAAAGGCTAAAATTTCTATCTAAAAATTTTTATTTTCTTATTACTTCGAATATTGGATTTAAGGGTTTCTTAAGGTGCTAAAAACTAATATCAACTTTGCTCCACTCCTAAAAAAATCATTTACTACACTTTGACAGATCAGTCGGTCTGAATTTTTTCAATATAGTACTAATATTGAAGCACACTGAGGGTTGTTATTTAAAAACTATTCATATTTTATGTAGTATGTACTTAGAAATATCATATATAGTTAAAGTATCTTAAAAAATCAACTAAATCGGACCAATATTAACGATGATACAGCGAAGTTAGTTGTTATCAATTATGTTACTACAGTTACCGTCTTATCACTTCACCTATATATTAACTATTATGAACAACAAATAACTGCCTAATCTCTCGAGAAATTTCCATTTTGAGCAGTTGTTATCACTTGACTTGGATTCTAAGTGATTTGTTTAAGAAATAAAACCACAGAAAACCTTTATGAATGTAAAAAAATTAAATGTTTGTTTACATTCAAAGGATTAAATCAAGTAGACTTATTTGCTGTAACAAACAATGGCAGACATTTATTATAAAACGTTTTGTATGTATCAATTCTGAAATGATATTATAAGCATGATTTAATCTTCTTCAGACCATTATTTAATAGAAAAAAATGAAGTATAACTTATTAAATAAATCACAACTTGTATCCTTTTTTGTCTCAACACTTTTTATTTCAACAGTCCAACGTTTCGGCCATTTTAGCCATCCTCAAGAACATCTTCAATTATAAATTCTTCCTCACATTAAA
>NW_027115880.1:20954-21346 GCF_000696795.3 Halyomorpha halys
TTTTTAACTTATAATTAATGAATGACCTGGGCAGAATAGCCTGCAAAAGAAATCTATGTTTAATGTGAGGAAGAAATTGTAATTGAAGGTGGCCGAAACGTTGGACTGGTGAAAAATAAAAATTGTTGAGACAAAAAAGTATACAAGTTTTGATTTATTTAATAAATAATTACCTTGTCTCAAGAAATTGAAATAATATAATTAAAATAAAGTATAACTTTAATTAATACATAATAATGTACACTATTACATAAATGAATTTATATTGTGGTGTATGTAGGCTTTTTTTACTAACTGTACGTCCTCAAATCTAGCATTGTCGGATCTTTTGGTGATATATAATATATAAGAATTGGTTATATTAATTAATTATATTAATATAAAAAAATCTA
>NW_027115880.1:21396-25393 GCF_000696795.3 Halyomorpha halys
TCTTCAATAGATGTTATGTGTGTCTGTAGTGTTTGTGATGCATTAGTTGGGTCGTTGACAACAAATTAAAATAAATATAAAGATTAGTTAGATTGTTAATCTCTGTGGTAATAGAGGTAGGAGATTATTATTATAGTCTATTTGGTTGTTATCATAATGAAAGATAACCTTCAGGAAGATAATTATTATCCCTGAATAAAAAAGGAAAAAAAGTGAAAATAAAAAAAGGTTTTTTAATAATTGACAATAATATGTTCAATATTAGCATGTAATGACAAATAAGGAGTTAATTATACATTATATATAATAAAATTAATCAGGTAAATAGTTTAATGAATAATGAGATATAGTAGTAATGTTGTAAGCATATGTTAAATTTTGTTGAATTTGTTTTCTAGCAACCTGAAGATGGGGGATAACCCAGAAACGTCGTTGAATGTGAAATATACCAATATATTTAAATAAGAAAGATTGTGTTCATTCACCAATTTCATATTAAATATAAAGAGAAAGTAAGAAAATATTTAGAAAATCTACAATAGGATTTTAGGATTTAGTCTGTATACTTGCCAATACTCTTATATCGAGCTGAAAGGATATAGGATATTGACGGGTCGGCAGGAGAGTAGAGTCACTGCTCCAGAAAGAACGGTGGGGAAGACGAGGAGAGATCGTGTCCGAAATGAGAGGGTACGCCAGAAAGTAACTGGGGATGCCTCAGTGAAGGAGCTTCTGCAGTCACGACATTAGAATGGAGGAAGACTGGGACTCCTAAAGGTAATGAAGTACATACCAGATGACAGAAGACCTCGTGGACGACCAAAGATGTCCTACCTGGAGTATGTCGACAGGCTTTGCAGAACCAGAAGGAGAGATCTTCGTCGGGCCAGGAACCTAGCTTCTAATAGAGAATGTGCCTGTGGATGAACGCTTCTTTATGCTGGTTAGGAATTATGGGGAGAAGCAAAAGAATAAGAAGAAATATGTAAAAATAAAATATTTTTTATATATAAAAGAAATAATAATTTTAAGTTAAAGAAGTATGCATATAGGCGGTTAGGTAACTAATTTTTAACAATTACAGCCAGATATGATAGAATTGTAAACAAGAAACAGAGTAATATATATTGTAGAACAACACTTATCACAAATATTTGTAAATATGGTAAAAAGGAAAGTGTAAATGGATTAAAACAAAGATGATAACTCAAATCAGTTGTCTTCTCTGTTTCAATCTGACAGCCCTAACGAAGCCCTGCAAAGTGGGACGAAACGTTGGTTAACAATAAATAGTTTTATTTTACTATTTTGATACCTTTATTGACCACCACTCAGACTATCTTCATACAATACAACTACAACAGACTTCATAGATAAAATAAATAAATAAATTCATAGGTAAAATAAATAGTTTTATTTTACTATTTTGATACCTTTATTGACCACCACTCAGACTATCTTCATACAATACAACTACAACAGACTTCATAGATAAAATAAATAAATAAATTCATAGGTAAAATAAATAGTTTTATTTTACTATTTTGATACCTTTATTGACCACCACTCAGACTATCTTCATACAATACAACTACAACAGACTTCATAGATAAAATAAATAAATAAATTCATAGGTAAAATAAATAGTTTTATTTTACTATTTTGATACCTTTATTGACCACCACTCAGACTATCTTCATACAATACAACTACAACAGACTTCATAGATAAAATAAATAAATAAATTCATAGGTAAAATAAATAGTTTTATTTTACTATTTTGATACCTTTATTGACCACCACTCAGACTATCTTCATACAATACAACTACAACAGACTTCATAGATAAAATAAATAAATAAATTCATAGGTAAAATAAATAGTTTTATTTTACTATTTTGATACCTTTATTGACCACCACTCAGACTATCTTCATACAATACAACTACAACAGACTTCATAGATAAAATAAATAAATAAATTCATAGGTAAAATAAATAGTTTTATTTTACTATTTTGATACCTTTATTGACCACCACTCAGACTATCTTCATACAATACAACTACAACAGACTTCATAGATAAAATAAATAAATAAATTCATAGGTAAAATAAATAGTTTTATTTTACTATTTTGATACCTTTATTGACCACCACTCAGACTATCTTCATACAATACAACTACAACAGACTTCATACGGTCAACTATCTTATTCCAATTGAATAATTATGTTTTTAAGTACTGATATACTATAAGCGACTATTAAAAAAAAAGAATATTATTCAAATTATCAATTAAGCTCAGTAATAATTTGGTGACAGAGTCCTAACCTGTCGAAGGTAGGTTTTGTTGTTAGTATTATTGATGCGGTTAATAGAAAAAGAAAAAAACATTTTTTTAAGGATATTTCTGTATTGAAATTGTGTGGTTTGTAAGTGAATTGCCATTTTATAATTTTTAAATATGTATTTATTGCTATTTACAACTGTACATTATAATACATTTAGTAACTGATGATCTAAGTTAAATTGGAGTGTTACAGGCGTGTAGAGAAACTAGGTCTTTATGTACGATTTTATTTGTGACAAAGTAAGGAGTTATACAATTCTTAGTTTTACCGGTGATTGGTGCAAACTTCATTGAGTCGATTAGGTTTAGCTGTTAATTTTCCTGCTTTAATTAAATGTAATGCTAATGTAGTGTATTGATCAAGTTGAATCGTGTTGTGTTTCTGGATATTATAGAAAAAAATTGAACATCAAAGCATCGACTCCATCTTGATTTTCAATAGAGTGTGATCCATACAGCACTAGGTACCTTTGTTCTACGCTTGTTTGGATGATAGCTCAAGCTGGTTTAGCACAAAACCCCCCGTAATGTCTACTATATAGTCTTTCCTTCAACGTTTTGTTTCTAAAAGTTTTATTAACAATATTTTACACTTTTATGAGCTCCTTTAAGACGTCTTATTAGCAGCGACACCTGCTCTTTGAAACACCTCAGCTCGACTGCAAGTGCGAGTACAATGGTCCTACGAGAAAAGGAAGACATCAAAGGGAAGACAATAAAACTGCTCTTCGACTGGGGACACAAAGGACACGAGAGCTCTGAGGAGAAATCCAGTTCCCATGGGAAGAGAAAATCATATAATCTCAGTTGTATAAGCGAATCGGGTCGTTAGTTGGAGTCGAAGGAGAAGATGCCGAAGGATTCTTGGGGTGGTCTCGTGAGAACTGGACCAGAAGTAGGGGGAAGATTACGCACGTAGAGGATATGTGTACTACCTCAACATCAACGCGCACCTTATTACAGGATTGTTAACTATTATCTATAATTGGGTCTGTCGCAACTGTGTAGCAAATTATTACAAGTATATTCGGCCACTCATAGAACAAATTATTTGGAGGACGGTATTTGACCGTAAGAAGTAGATTGTAGGAAGATAGTTCGCTAGAAAACAAATTGAATATATGCTTACAACATTACTACTATATCACATTATTCATAAACTATTTACAATGTATAATTAACTTCTTATTTGTCACTAGATGCTAATATTGAACATAGTATTGTCAATTATTAAAAAACATTTTATAATATCAATCATTATACATTTTTAATCAAGAAGAATAATTACCTTCCTATTACCATAAAGATGAACAATCTAACTAATCTTTATATTTATTTTAATTTGTTGTCAACGACCAAACTAATGCATCACAAACACTACAGGCACACATAACATCTATTAAAGAATGGTGTCAAAACTGGAGAATCAAAATAAATTCTGACAAATCCCTTCAGATCATCTTTACTCTCCGTCGTAAACCTCTGCCCTCCTGTCCTACAGTATCCTTTCTATATACTCCACTAATGGCTGTTGAATAGATTCGATACTTAGCCAGTCTCAATAAAGTGTTTAAGATTACAAATTAAAGAATTATTATTTTTATTTATTTATTTTTAATTTTAACATAATCCTTGATGCTCCTTATT
>NW_027115880.1:26913-27527 GCF_000696795.3 Halyomorpha halys
GAAATATTAATAATAATTTTAAAAAGTATACATATAGGTGGATTAGAAACTAGTTACTAATAAATACAACCAGGGCCTGTTTCATAATAAAGTACAAACTAATACTATTAGTCTTGTAGATTTATCTATATTCAATTACACAGACTTTTACAATAGTAACTTCTACTTGGTATTTTTTAATTCCTGTAATATCACTAATAGTCATCCCTATCATCAAAAAAATAAGTATTAGTATTATTACCAGACTAGTTTCTCGTTAAAAATAGTTGCAGATATGGCAAACAGGTAGGTGAAATATTTGTGGCAAAGGTGAGGTAAAGTAGCATGTAAAAGGAAAAATTAAGAAAATTAATAAAAATAACAAATAAACAAAGAGGGAATACCTGTCTGATTACAACTAACAAGTTAGGAAAGGATTCCAATTTATTCCCAATGAAACAACTATTTTTTTGTATTGTTAACCTTGTTTCAAGAATGTATAAAATTTGTTTAGATCTCTTTATTTATAATTATATACGGAATTTTTATTTATTAAATTATTATAAAACTGACAAACAATATGATCCTTGTTCATTTATAATATTTTTATGACTAATAAAGAGGATAATAGTTAA
>NW_027115880.1:27912-29417 GCF_000696795.3 Halyomorpha halys
CCCAATGAAACAACTATTTTTTTGTATTGTTAACCTTGTTTCAAGAATGTATAAAATTTGTTTAGATCTCTTTATTTATAATTATATACGGAATTTTTATTTATTAAATTATTATAAAACTGACAAACAATATGATCCTTGTTCATTTATAATATTTTTATGACTAATAAAGAGGATAATAGTTAAATGTGATATTAGAGGATACATTTATTTAAATACCTGATGATGGGGTGATAGCACCGAAACGTTGTTTATGAATAATAAAATAAAGAAATTTTAAATAAGAGTACTTTCATTCACTAAATCTAATTACAAAATAAAGGAAATTTTTCAAAATTCATCAGTCCTCTGAGACTATTTCAATGAGGATAAAAACTAGCTGATATTAAAAGCCATTTAATTATTCATTCACAACCCGAGTTTAACCAATATTGTATGAGTCGTTTTCGAGAAATTCGACAAATTTCCAAAATCGATTTTATAAAATGGCATTTCCAGATATTGCCATTCGATTTTCAACACCTAATGCTTAAACTAACTCAAACCTACTCAAGATTAGCAACACTATATCCTATCGGAAATAGAAAATTCAAAACCAGAAACAGCTATTATTTTTAAAACAATACCCAAGCCACTGCTGATGTACGGCTGTGTGGAATCCCTTAAGAAAAAGTACAAATCATAATCTTTTCAAAATAAGGTCTGAAGAACCACATTTAATGCTCCTTGGTTAGTAAGAAATATCCAATTGCATCTGGAATTACATATGGAATCAATATACAACTATATCAAAAAATGGTTCTTAAAATTCGACTCCCAGTTGCCGACAGTTAAAGGAGCAGTGACCTACAACCTGGGAAACCCGACCTCAACCCGAAGACTGAAGCCCACACTGCTGCAGGACATCCTGTTATAAATTCTATATTTATCATATATTATTGACATTACTAGTATTTTATTTATTTTCCTCTTTATCACTTTTTTTTCCCCATTAAAAATCAATTTTTTATTTTCTTAAATCTGCAAATGTCATTGTTTTTGTTATTAACTTTTCTTTTCTCTCTTATTAAGAATTATTATTTAAATAAATAATTTAATTTATATCCATTTTTGTCTCAAAACATTTTATTTTTCTTATAAGTCCGACGTTTCGGCCATTCCGGCCATCCTCAGGGACAATCTACTACAAAACAGCTTTTGTTACATGTATGATCCTCAAACATTTCAAAATACTTAACAATATTATTTATAGAATTATATTATGTAAAAAACTCTAACTCCATGCAGGCTACTCTGCCCAGGTCATAACGTGGGATGGCCGAAATGGCCGAAAAGTTGGACTAATAAGAAAAATAAAATGTGTTGACTCTAAAATGGATAGAAATTAAATTATATATTATGAAAAATTTACCAGTCTCAATAAAGTGTTTAAGATTACAAATTAAAGAATTATTATTTTTATTTATTTATTTTTAATTTTAACATAATCCTTGATGCTCCTTATT
>NW_027115880.1:30502-31433 GCF_000696795.3 Halyomorpha halys
AAAATACAACAAGCAAATTTAAAGTAAGATCATAATGATATGATACAGCATGTAGAGAAACTACCCAGTAGTAGAACTCTAAAAACATTTTACAATATAAGGTCAGGAGGCAATCTTCTTTTCAGTTGGCTCGGAGGATTGCCAGGAATGGAAGAGGAAGCAAGGTTAGAAACGAGTGGGTTTGGGTGGTTAGGGAGTTTATTATGGAAGGAATGGTATCGGGTTCGGGCTAGATCGGTTACATAAGGAACATTTAGGTCTTTATGGATGGTTTTTATTAGCAACAAAATAAGGAGCATTGAGGATTTCACGAAAGCTCAATTTCGTATGTCCAGATTGGCCTTATTATTGTTATCAGTCTTTTATTATGGATTGGAAGTTTAGACCGTTTGTCTAGTAAGTGCTGTAATAGTCGGAATCTGCGTGCAGTTTTCTGTCTTTTCAGTTTTGTGTGAGGATTCCAGGTCAGTCGTTTGTCCAGATGTAGTCCATGATAACGAATCTGTTCTACAGGGGTAAGAGCCACATTATTCAAGTATACTGTTGGGCAAGAGATCATTGGTTTACGACGAAGGGTAAATGTGATTTGATGGGATTTATTAGAATTAATTTTAATCTCTAAGCAGTCTACATAGAAAATTAAAAATAGTTAAATTACAGGAAAACTTTCTCGAAAAGTAGAATTTAATTTTTTTGAAGAAAATAACTGAAAATTTTGGTTAATTTTTCATTTAGTTCTGAATATCTTGAAAACTACTTAGTGCAGAATATGGACCCCTTGTGAATGGTAAATTTTTTACCATTTTGTTTGTTCAAACGTTTTTACAACATAATCAATTCATATGAATTAATTATTAATTCATCCTTACTTCTAGATACATCCAAATTTTAATCAATTTTTACTAGACTAACTCAAAAGATTCGGGTTCGA
>NW_027115880.1:31483-35080 GCF_000696795.3 Halyomorpha halys
GTAAGGCCCATTAAAAATGTTACTATAAAGTTATATACTTCTATTCTGAGAGACCGAAGCAGTAAAAATAATTGTTGAAATTTATTTTAATACCACAATTACTGATGGAGACAATAAGTTTCGGCCCATGATTTATTACACCGCCTCACAAATATATCCTCTGTCGGCAACTATAAATTAATTATACTATTGTAATAAATATAAGATATGGAGCCGATGACAAATTTCTGAGACTTGTAATTCACGGTACTGAAACCTTAACTGTGAAAGATGGCGCCAGGCAACATTTCGCGCTGGTCGTAAACGATGAACGAGCCCGTCCTATTTCCTCCGCCCAATCTTATATTACTTTTAAGTCATTAACATTACCAATTTACATAATTGATTACAAGAAACTCATATAGAAACTTTTTTTATATTTATTGATATTTACAACGGTATAAAAAATACAACAAGCAAATTTAAAGTGAGATCATAATGATATGATACAGCATGCAGAGAAATTACCCAGTAGTAGAACTCTAAAAACATTTTACAATATAAGATCACAAGGCCATCTTCTTTTCAGGCACCTCGGAAGATTGCCAGGAATGGAAGAGGAAACAAGGTTAGAAACGAGTGGGTTTGGGTGGTTAGGGAGTTTATTATGGAAGGAATGATATCGGGTTCGGGCTAGATCGATTACATAAGGAACATTTAGGTCTTTATGGATGGTTTTGTTAGTAACAGAATAAGGAGCATTGAGGATTTCACGAAGGATTAGATACGAGAGGAATTCGAAGGTTTAGTGGAGCCCCAAAGCTCAATTCCGTATGTCCATATTGGCCTTATTATTGTCATGTAGATCAGTCTTTTATTATGGATTGGAAGTTTAGACCGTTTGTCTAGTGCTGTAATAGTCGGAATCTGCGTGCAGTTTCCTGTATTTTCAGTTTTTTGTGAGGATTCCAGGTCAGTCGTTTGTCCAGATGTAGTCCATGATAACGAATCTGTTCTACAGGGGTAAGAGCCGCATTATTAAAGTATACTGTTGGGCAAGAGATCATTGGTTTATGACGAAGGGTAAATGTGATTTGGTGGGATTTATTGGAATTAATTTTAATCTCTAAGCAGTCTTTATAGAAAATTAAAAATAGTTAAATTACAGGAAAACTTTCTCGAAAAGTAGAATTTAATTTTTTTGAAGAAAATAACTGAAAATTTTGTTTATTTTTCATTTATTTCTGAATATCTTGAAAACTACTTAGTGCAGAATATGGACCCCTTGTGAATGGTAAATGTTTTACCATTTTGTTTGTTCAAACGTTTTTACAACATAATCAATTCATATGAATTAATTATTAATTCATCCTTACTTCTAGATGCATCCAAATTTTAATCAATTTTTACTAGACTAACTCAAAAGATTCGGGTTCGAATCCGGCTTATATTTTACGTATAGCCGTTGAGTCAGCTATGTGGGTTCAGGAACCCTTCGGGGTGCATCCCACCTCATAAAATGGGTACCCTTAATTGTTAAAAAACTGGCGGTGGAGCGTGATTCTGCTCAAATCACCTCCTTGCACAACCGTTGGTCTAGTACCAGTACTTCCTTCAAAGTACTGGACCCCTGACCCTTCATGGCTTGTACTGGTACAAAATTTAATTTTAACCTCTAGCCCAATCCTCGAAGAATGGTATCGAAATTGGAGGATAAAGATAAATCCCAACAAATCACATTTACTCTTCGTCGTAAACCTGCCGTCTCTTGCCCAACAGTATACTTTAATAATGCGGCTCTTACCCCTGTAGAACAGATTCGTTATCATGGACTACATCTGGACAAACGACTAACCTGGAATCCTCACACAAGACTGAAAAGACAGGAAACTGCACGCAGATTTCGACTACTACAGCACTTACTTGACAAACGGTCTAAACTTCCAATCCATAATAAAAGACTGATCTACATGACAATAATAAGGCCAATATGGACATACGGAATTGAGCTTTGGGGCTCCACTAAACCTTCGAATTCCTCTCGTATCCAATCTTTACAATCCAAAATCCTTCGTAAAATCCTCAATGCTCCTTATTTTGTTACTAATAAAACCATCCATAAAGACCTAAATGTTCCTTATGTAACCGATCTAGCCCGAACCCAATATTATTCCTTCCATAATAAACTCCCTAACCACCCAAACCCACTCGTTTCTAACCTTGCTTCCTCTTCCATTCCTGGCAATCCTCCAAGGCGCCTGAAAAGAAGATGGCCTCTGACCTTATATTGTAAACTGTTTTAGAGTTCTACTACTGGGTAGTTTCTCTACATTCTGTATCATATCATTATGTCATTATGATCAAATTTACTGGTTGTATTTTTTTATACAGTTGTAAATATCAACAAATAAATAAAAAAAAAAAAAAAAAAAAAAAACCTCTAGCCGTCGAGTCAGCCTTGTGGGTTCAGGCCGATCCAGTCTCATAAAGTGGTTACTCTTAATTGAGTAAAAATTTGGCGGTGGAGCGTGATTTTGATCAAATTACCTCCTTGCACAACCGTTGGGCTAGTAACAGTACTTCCTATAAAGTATTGCGACACTTTATATGAATTGTAGTGGTACAAATTTAATCTCTATTTAACATCCTAAGGACAATATTAATCGCCCTCTGTCTCTTCCTTTTGGAAATAATGTTTTAATCAACATTTTAGCAGTGGTTTCCAAACAGGGTCAATGCCACTTTTTCAAAAAAATAGAAGAAAAAAAAAACCAACATCTGTCCTCAAGTTGGGTGTAGATTGGTGGGTTCTTGCAATAAAAGTCCCATTGCATGTATTGTGGGTACCCTTTTAATTAGGTCAAAATGTGGCGGTGGAGCGTGATTCTGACCAAATTACTTCCTTGCACAACAGTTGGTATAGTATGAGTACGTCCTTACAAAGTACTGCACGCCTAATACTTTATATGTTGTAGCGGTATAATGGATGGATTTTTTTTTTCTAACGCATTATTATCGCCTTCAGGAATGCCATCGAGATCTTTTGTACGAAAAAATGGAAGGTAAAATAGAACATAAAATATGCAGTCTCTCTTGAATGTTGTTGTCAAAACGAGAGGCAGAATCAAAGAATAATTATGCAAGAATGTACGAGTCACATATCAGATTGCAGGACAGATTTTTCAATTTGGACAGGGAATAAAATGCCTGTGATTCGGACCATTGTACTGGGGCTGGAGGAGGAGAGGTGGGATATCCTCTAATTCGGCGTGACCGGGGTCTGCCACGGCCGATCTGCGTCGCTGGATTTCACGTGTCGTCAGGTGTAGAAAATTATTTTAGTCCTGTGGCGATTTGTACATGTCCGCGGGGGTACGCCGTATCGTTCCGCTGGTCTCGAACTGTTTAGTGTGTATAATTACAGGATGGCAGGGGTCGCTCTGGAGTGAGAGCTGGAGATAATTTCTGTTTTCCAAACTTTTAACAAAAAAAAATGTAGCTTTCATAATAAATTAATAGGATGTATCATGATCCTGCGGTTATACGGCGTGTTCCAGGGTTAAGTATCTTAACTAAAGACAATTTTTTTTTTCTTGAAGAAATTTGTCGGGGGGGGGG